>NC_057811.1:156915508-157018740 GCF_018294505.1 Triticum aestivum
GCTGCTGGTTCATATTGGGGCGAGGAAACTGAGCCATCATATTTTCCATGAATTGGCGGTTCAGTTCAAACTGTTGGATCATACCAGCCATGTACTCAGGTGGTGGTGGGGCATCGCCACCACGACCACGACCACCTGGTCTAACCATCCTGCTAATATATAACAGGGGTAGTTCAGCATTGAGAAAATTGGCAATGACAAGAATCATTCATGATGAAACATGCATAATGAAAGGAGCACGATAGCTACTACATAGTAGTCGGCATAGCTTACAAAAGGGGTCATGCATAGAGTTCAGTACACAGAGTTCAGTACATAGACTAAAACATCATAGGCGGCACACAGGCTCGCGGCGAATGCCTTTAACACTACAAACAAGCCTACATCAGTCCCAAGAGGTACTGTGGAGGTAATCGTAGCCCGACAGCTGGTAGTGAGGCAACGGATAGCTCTCCACGTCAGCAGTCTGGGGGCCGCGGATACTCAGGTGTAGAGCCCGACGCTCAGGTGGCAGAAGAGGACCAAGTGCGGGAGAGTAGCCTCCCACCTCTGGCCAACCGACACCGTGGGGCATCACGGTCCTGGCTGGGTAGATCGCAGAACGCGGTACCTGTCCAGACCGGACAAAGGGGTGCAACAGCGTCAGAGCACGGTAAAGGTGCTGACGGGTGGTGTACATCTCGTGGCGAAGAGCTCGGTTAGCTCGATCCAGCCCATCAGCATGCAGAACCAGGTGCTGATGGTAGAAGGGCTCTCGGGTGACAGTGGAGTAGGCAGCAGTATAGTATCCCTCTGCACCAACATCAGAGGCGATAGCAATGTGCCTGAAAGGGGAGGTGTCCAACTCCCGATACTCTCCACGAAGACGTGTCAGAGCAGCATAGGCTGCATCGTGGACAGCCATATCGATGGTCACACCAACACCATGTGCGGTGTGCAGCACAGTAGTGGAGTCGTACTCCCGAGAGTAGAGGTGGACGATGGCACGGTACTGCTCCTGGTTAAAGTCCTGGTACTCCTCGTAGACGGTGTACTCAGGGTGCCAGCGATAACCCAGATAGGTCATCATCTCAGCTAGCACCGCAGGTGATCCCGAGGCACCAATGGCCATCGTGTGGCGAACAACCTGCCTCGTGGGTTCCATCTGAAAGCAAAGACGTTTCAAAGGAGTCAAATGACAGTGTGTGAATTGATCAAAATACTATTCTGAGAAACAACTATGGCTTATCCAACTTTGGGGTGAATGTGGTCACGGGATCCTAGTGTTAGAGTTAGTAAATTCGTTTAACCCGAGTAGAAGAGAGTTCAGAGTCCCAGAGTAAAGGTCGAGGAGTAAAAGATCCTAGTACCACCCAATGGCGACGTGGGCCCGTAAGCCGCACAGCCATGTTAGTAAAAGTTTTGCAATGACTAGACTCGACTTCGGCCAAGGAGTGTGGAAGGGGGGTTCCTACAGGCAGTCGGCTCTGATACCAACTTGTGACGCCCCCGATTTGACCGTACACTAATCATGCACGCAAATGTGTACGACCAAGATCAGGGACTCACGGGAAGATATCACAACACAACTCTAAAACATAAATAAGTCATACAAGCATCATAATACAAGCCAGGGGCCTTGAGGGCTCGAATACAAGTGCTCGATCATAGACGAGTCAGCGGAAGCAACAATATCTGAGTACAGACATAAGTTAAACAAGTTTTGCCTTAAGAAGGCTAGCACAAAAGTAGCAACGATCGAAAAGGCAAGGCCTCCTGCCTGGGACCTCCTAACTACTCCTGGTCGTCGTCAGCGGCCTGCACGTAGTAGTAGGCACCTCCAGTGCCGTGGGAGTCGTCGTCGACGGTGGCGTCTGGCTCCTGGACTCCAACATCTGGTTGCGACAACCAGATAGAAAGGAAAGGGGGAAAAAGAGGGAGAGAAGCAACCGTGAGTACTCATCCAAAGTACTCGCAAGCAAGGAGCTACACTACATATGCATGGGTATATGAGTAAAGAGGCATATCAGTGGACTGAACTGCAGAATGCCGGAATAAGAGGGGGATAGCTAGTCCTATCGAATACTAAGCTTCTGGACATCTCCATCTTGCAGCATGTAGAAGAGAGTAGATTGAAGTCCTCCAAGTAGCATCGCATAGCATAATCCTACCCGGCGGTCCCCTCCTCGTCACCCTGTTAGAGAGCGATCACCGGGTTGTATCTGGCACTTGGAAGGGTGTATTTTATTCAGTATCCAGTTCTAGTTGTCATAAGCTCAAGGTACAACTCCGGGTCGTCCTTTTACCGAGGGACACGGCTATTCGAATAGATAAACTTCCCTGCAGGGGTGCACCACATACCCAACACGCTCGATCCCATTTGGCCGGACACACTTTTCTGGGTCATGCCCGGCCTCGTAAGATCAACACGTCGCAGCCCCACCTAGGCTCAACAGAGAGGTCAGCACGCCGGTCTAAACCTATGCGCGCAGGGGTCTGGGCCCATCGCCCTATGCACACCTACACGTTGCGAACCGCGGCCGCGAGCAGACCTAGCAACCCACACGATCACGGCGGTTACGTCAAAGCGGTCCAACACGGCGCGCGCCACTCAGTCGCTGACGTCAAAAGAGCTTCGGCTGATACCACGACGTCGGGATACCCATAACTACTCCCACGTAGATGGTTAGTGCGTATAGACCAAATGGCCAGACTCAGATCAAATACCAAGATCTCGTTAAGCGTGTTAAGTATCCGCGAACGCCGACCAGGGCCAGGCCCACCTCTTACCTAGGCGGTCTCAACCTGCCCTGTCGCTCCGCCACAAAGATCCACTTGCGGGTACTCCTACGAGCCGACCCGACTTTAGTCATCACATGTGTCATGTATATAATATATAAGTATATGCCCGTGATCACCGCCCAGGTGATCACGGCCCGATAGTATAGCACAGCAGACGGACAAGAATGTAGGGCCACTGATGGAAATCTAGCATCCTAGACTAAGCAGATAGGATTGCAGGTAAAGGTAACAACAATAGTAGCAAGGATAGGCTATGCATCAGAATAGGATATCGAAAGTAGTAACATGCTACACTACTCTAATGCAAGTAGTAGAGAGTAGAGTAGGCGATATCTGGTGATCAAGGGGGGGGCTTGCCTGGTTGCTCTGGCAAGTAGGAGGGGTCGTCGACTCCGTAGTCGAACTGGGCAGCAGTAGTGTCGGTCTCGTAGTCTACCGGAGAGAAGAGGGGGAAGAAACAGTAAATACAATGCAAACATAAGCATGACGATGCGTGACAAGACAATGAGCGGTGCTAGGGGTGACCTAACGCGACAGTAAGTGGTACCGGTGAAGGGGGGGGGGGAATCCGGGAGGTATTCCCGATGTTTCGCGTTTTCGGACAGACGGACCGGAGGGGGAAAGTTGCTAGTTCGATAGGTTAGGGAGGTGTGGTGGACGAACGGACTGCGTATTCGGATTCGTCTCGTCGTTCTGAGCAACTTTCATATAGAAATCATTTTCATCCGAGTTACGGTTTAAAAGATGTGAATTTTCAAAGTTTATTTGAATTTCTGGAATTATTTAAATAACAGAAAAAATAAAATGACGTCAGCATGACGTGCTGATGACGTCAGCAGTCAACAGACTCGCTGACCAGGTCAAACTGACCAGTGGGTCCTACATGTCATAGAGAGAGGGCCAACAGTGGGTTATTTTAATTAAACGTGGTTAATTAGCAGCTGGGTCCCACATGTCAGTGACTAATTAGTTAAACTAATTACTTTTAATTATAAAATCATTTTAATTAGTTATTTTAAGTGGTGGGGCCCGCACGTCAGTGGCTGGGGCTGCCCAGTCAGCCCAGTTGACCAGGTCAACTGGTCAACAGGTGACTAGGGGGCCCACTGGCAGTGACCCAGGGGGTGGCCCCAGGTGTGGCCACGTCGGACGCCGGCGGGAGGGCACTCCGGCGAGCCCGTACACGGCGGCGAGCCTCGGCCGTGGCCGGAATTCGGCCACAGGGGTCCGTTTCACGCGCGCTTGGTCGCGTTCGAACGGCCAAGACGATCCGCGCCGGATGGTGGTAGTGGTTCGTCCGGAGATGGCCGGAAACGGCATCGGCGGTGAGCTTAGCGGCGGCCGGAGTTCGGGTTGCACGGGCACGGCGATGGGAGGCACGGGAAGGCCAGACGTGGGGCTCTACGGGGCCCTGGGAGTGCCAGGAGCACGCGGGGACCATCGGTGCGGGCGGAGGAGCTCGGGGTGCGCGAGGACGAGGGGGGCAGGCGGGGCGTGGCCGACGCGGGCGCGCGGTCGGGGCGCGCGCGGGCGAAGGCCGTGCGGGCGCGCGTGCGTGGACAGGCGCGGCGGGGCGCGTCTGGGCGCGTCGGAGCGCGAGCGGGGCGGCGGTGACCGAGAGGAGAGGGGCGGGCGACGGAGGCCGGTGGCCTCACCGAGGGATGCAGGGTCACGGCAGTGGGGTCGAGGGGGAGACGGGGGCGACGGCGATGCGGTGTCGAGGCGCAGGCCGGCGAGGAGGAGGAGGCAGGCCGGCGAGGCGAGGGCGCGGGGTCGAGCGCGACGGCGTCGGTCTCCTCCTCGATCCAGATCGGGGGGGGTGAGATATTTCGGGGGGGGGGAACGAGTGGTGAGGCTGTCGGTGGGGGGGGGGCAGGGGATAAGGTGAGGGGGGTTTGGGCCGGCCGGCTGGGCCTGGGGTGGCCCAGTTGGGCCAGGTCCAGTGGGGGGGGGGGGGCTTTTGCTCTTTTCTTTTTTTTTTTGCCTGGGTTCTGTTTGTTTTCTGTTTTCTTTTTATTTGCTTATTTCCTTTTCTGTTTTATTTCACTTAAAGCATTGAGGCATTTTATAAAAAGGAGTTTTCTCCACCATAATTACCAGTGTAATATTTGGCACCCACTGAACATTTTTGTTTGAATTTTTGAAAACTTTTATTTTCCACTTTAATTATATTTGAAGTTTGAACTAGGAGTTTGAAAAGGAAGGTGATTCAAATGTGATCAAGCCCTGTTTAGCAACATGATTAGCTTAATCACAGGGAGTTACTGTAGCATGATTCCCAGGGTGTTACAAGACAGAAAAAGAAAAAAAGTGAGAGAAAAAAAAAGAAATTTCAGATCTATCTAGAATCAATCTCGTACCTGAATTCGAATTGGAATCTGTTTTGCGCAGTGTTTCGTAAAACATGCATATCTTTTTCATACGAAGTCCGCTTTGGCTCCACAAGTACTCAAATTAAAGCTAACGACGAGCCGCATCTAAATAGTTGCAAAATCTAGTTTGATATTTGGCGTCTCAAAATCAATGGTATATGGATATGGATCGGTGGCGGATAAGCGGTGGTGGTAGATGGCAGGGGCGATGATGATGGTGCGGCTGTGGCGTGACAACTTAGTGTTCTAGGCTCGCGTCTCTAGTCCGGTCTAGCCTAGGACCAGCACAGTACTGATGAGGACATCAATACCATTGTTACACCCACAGTCCCTACTGCTACATATACTGGACCAATTACTAGAGCTTGCGCACGCCAATTAAATTATCAGGTACTTTCGTTTCTTGGTAATGATTCTAATGTTTATGAGAATATGATGCTGCCTAAATTGGATACATTTGTTTTGCTTACAAATGAAGGGCCTGGCATGGTTAAGAAGGATGAACACTAGAGCAAGACCAAGCATGGAGATGATGGCATGCGCAAGGGGAACAAGAACGGAGTTACAAGTGATGATTTCAGGACGTTGAAGCCACCATAAGGAGTGCATGATGCCTTGGACGAAATATACAAGATGCCACTTCATAAATTTCGTCCAGAGGCTATTCTAGCTGCTGCGTCACCTTATTATTGGGCCAGGCCCATGTAATTTTGAAATACTTAAGTATATGCTGTTTTTAGAGTCCGTATGTGTGGGGAAACAAGAGTTAGGGTTGGTTTCGGACCCCCTCCCTCAAGGGCCACGAAATCGCCCCCTCTTCCTCCATATATACAACCCTTAGGGCATCGTTTAGACTTTGGGTTTTGTTTAGATTAAAAGTTCACCATAGCTGCAACTTCACGTACTTCGTTTGTGTTCAACGACCAGACAAAGGCGTCACATAACCCCACCTTCATAAATAAAGCTTTCCTCTTATATTCGCAATATTTAGATTGCAATCTCAGTTTCTTGCTTGTTCTTCGTTTGCTCGTAGGAAACAGACCCTCGTGGTCAGGTTGATCGTGCTCCGGCGTGGTCAATAACCCCTCGAAAGTTGGTTTAGCGATTGCTAAGGCACGATGTCTCGCACATTCGTAGTCGGATCGTCAAGGTCGACTCCCACAGAAAACGATAGCCACCATCCCATCGAAACATCGGGACACCTTCGCCTCTATCAAGTACCGTCATTGAGCGTTTATTCAACATTGCATCGCTGAATTGATTATTGCTAATCTTTTGCTATCATATATAGCCAACCCAGCTCCACATATTTCTACACCGTGTATACGTACGTTCCCCTGGCAATCGCTTTACTCAATCTTCAGAGTTATTTGACACCGCCGGTTGCCTGTCACCACCTGCTGCATGGTAAGAACTTGTAAGATATTGATATTTGCTTTACTGTGAGCGCTTTACCACCACATACTAGTAGTTCATAGGAACATTATTCTCGATTTTTTTGTTTCTACTAATCATGGCAGGTTTCGAAGTTGTTAGTTCTTGGGCTTCATCGATCGTGGGAGATTTGCCACCACCTAAGAAAATACAACAATCGTCACAAGAGGAGCAACAACATCAGAATTCACATAATTAGGTTAATATTTCCATGCCACCATTTATTGGTCGTTTTAGGTCTGATTTATATATTGAATGGGAGTACGAAATAAATGCTATATTTGCTTCTCATAATTTTGATGAGCGTAGAAAAGTTAAATCTGCGGTTAGTACATTCAGTAGATTTGCTTTAGTTTGGTGGAGCGAACATTGTCGGTTATACCCTGATTATATACCTACTAGTTGGGATGATTTAAAACTTCTCATGAGAGATAGATTCATCGATGTTTATTATACTTGTTGCATGATTAAAAAACTAGAACATTTAAAAGAAGGTAGTGACACTGTAACAAAATATTATGATGATTTACGAACTACCTTGTTGCATACCTTTTTAGAAGAAAGTGAAGAAGATTTAATGGATAGATTTTGGGGAGGATTAAACCGTGATATTCAGGAGATACTAATTCATGAAGAGTGTTATCCTATGACAACCACATTTGTTGTTGTGATGAAAGGATCGAGATGGACCTAGAGGGGAGGGGGTGAATAGGTACAATTACAAATTTTAATTGTTACTAAGCAATTTTAGGCAATAATGCGGAATATGAAAGTGAGCCTAACAATCGCAAGTAATGCTAAGAGCTAAGCAAGATAAACAAGTAACACAAAATAGGTGAGTAAGCAAGCACAATATGATATAAGTAAGTGCTAAGATACAAGTAACCACAAGTAGAGAGTTAGGGTTAGGGATAACCGCAACTCCGGGAGACGAGGATGTATGCCGATGTTCACTTCCTTGGAGGGAAGCTACGTCACCATTAGAGAGGTGGATGTTACCACGAAGGCACACCAACGCCACGAAGGCTCACCCTATTCTCCCTTTGAGACAACACCACGAAGGCGTTTCTCAACCACTAGTGGTAGACCTTGGGGTGGTCTCCAAACCCTCACAAACTTTTCCGGGGGTAATCACAACGGTCGATTCCTCTCAGAAAGACTCCTACCGCCTAGGAGTCTCCAGCCTCCAAGAGTAACAAGAACGATGGGGAAAAGCTCAAGACTTGCTCAAATCACGAATTCCTTTGGTGCAAAGAAGGGGAAGGAGTGGATCTATCACTTGGTCGGACAACTTCTCTCAAATGCTCTCAAATCCCTTAGGGATCTAAGATTTGGTGTGGAAGAGTGAGAGAGAGTGAAATGAGTTCTAGGGTTTGTTCAAAGTGAATGGTCAACCCTCTCCCGTGGGGGAGGAGGGCTATATATAGTGTGAGCCCAAATGTGGCCGTTGTAGTGCAAGTGAACGGGCAGGCCGGACATCCGGGCAAGGGGCCGGACGTCCGGCCTGGCAAGGCACATAAAGAACAAAGCAGAAGCAGAGGAAAAAACAAAGGGGCCGGACATCCGGGGCCAAGCCCAGACATCCGGCATATCAGGAAAGCCCGGACATCCGGCACATGGCGAGACATCCGGCAAGTTCACCGAAGCGAATAGCCCTCTGGATAGCACAAGCCGGACATCTGGCAAGGAAGCCCGGAAATCTGGGGTGCATGGAGAGCCCGAACATCCGGCATAGAGGGCCAAACATCCGGAAGACAGCACCCGCACAAAGTGCTCTCTGGATAGCTGGGTCTGGATATCCGGCGAGCAGGCCGGATATTTGGCGTGCGGCCCAGACATCCGGCGTGAAGCCTGGACATCCGGCATGGCCAGAGACAGAACATGCTAGAGAACATAGTGATCGATCTAAAGAATCTTTGGGAAGGAGGTTTGTGGCAAGAGCAAGTCTTTTACTAACCCTATTGATCCCCTCTTAATAGTGCGGGATCCTATACTCAAGAAAACAATTATGTAATCATTTTTGATACTTCATCCTTGAGTAAAATCACTTCGTATGCTCATGATCCACACACCTTTGATGAACCGGGGACTAACACCTGAGATTTACTTGACAAACATAGTTAGTCCCCTACATGTATATTGTCATCAACATCAAAACATGATGTAAGGGCATGATTGCACTTTCAATCTCCCCCTTTTTGTTTGTTGATGACAATCATACATGTAGTATCATAGATGCAGTAAGTAAATTTAGCATTGACAATCATGAGAGCATAATACAAAATATGTTCCTATTTGCTTTTAGCTCCCCCTCATTGTGTGCATGAGATGAATATGGATGTACAACACAAACTCTCATGGTAGCATATGTAGCTCAAAAAGATATAAAAGTGAGATACGCACATATGAAACAACCAAAACACATAGACTCAATCATTTCATAGCCACAAAGATAACAACATAGTCTCAAACGATCAAGTACCATAAGTAGCAACATAACAAGTTTGAATAATAGCTAACACAAATAGCCAACATATAGCATGACCATACTAAGATACTACTTCTCCCCCTTTGACACGTAACAAGTAAAAAGGGGCGAAGAACTACATGGACTCTGTCACTCCTGGCGGATGTCATCATCACCATCAAAGAACTCGGCGTACTCGTCACGAGATGGGAAATCGAAGGTGGAAGATGACGGAGCTGCGGGAATCAGATCGTCATCACTCACAGGACTCCCACGGTCATGAAGGCGCTGCTTGAGCTGATTCTTGGAGATGATGAGGCGCTTCTGAACATCATGATTCTGCTGACAGTTGAAAGTTATTGCCTTCATGATAGCAGACTGAGCCTTGCCTTGGAATGAGGCAAGACGTCCACGAGGAGTAGTCGAGGAAGAAGGCACGGAGGAACCCGTGGGCTGAGACCCACCAGCAGACTTCCTAGGTGGTCGAGGTGCAGCAGCCGGTGTAGGAGCGGCCATGCGCATATGAACAGGAGGCTTCCAAATGGAATGCACAACGGTCTTAGCAACCTCAAATGGAGCAGTGTGATCAATTATGGCCTGAACGAATGGAGCATGTGGGAATTGACACGCGTGAATAAAGCTGGAGAGATGGATCTCATGCCAAATATAGTGGGCGGTGTCAAGAGGCTCAGTAGGTGCATCATGCATACGTACCATCAGATCAATGTAGTAGTTGCGAGCCCTGGAGCGATCTCCCTTCTTAGGATAGAGAGTGCGAAGCACACACTGATAGAGAATGTAGTAGGGAGACCGGAAAATGGATGACTCATTGGGTGGATATTCACGTTCCTCTGGAGTGAGCTCAGAGATGGGCTTAAGAAGAGCCATGCAAGCATCAATCCCTTTGGGCCTATAGCGAGGATCCATACTGTGGATGTGATGACCAACACCGGAGAAGCCCAAAATCTGAACAAAACGGTCATAGGTGATGCTCATCACAGTGTCATCAGTCATCCATGTGAGAGTGTTGTCGGGCCCAAAGAAGCAGGTGGCATAGAACTGAAGGATGGCAGCTTCATTCCAATCACACTTGAAGGTCATTGCTTGACCTAGAGTCATATCATCAACGATCTTGTCCGTGTCGTCAGGGAACATGGCAGGATGATCACACATGAACTAAAGGTCTAGGTATTTATGAGGGGCAAGTCCACGACCATGGACGAAACTCGAGTAAAGATCTTGCTGCATGCGAGTATGGAAACGAGGATCCTCGGCATCAGCCACCATCTCATATGGGTTGGTATCCCGTCGGAACTCAAGATATGGACCGGCCCCCACGATGGTGAAGTTGTGTGTGGGGCGGTCCCCGCTGAAAGGAAGCTCCATTGAGATACGACGACCATGGACCATGGGCATTGTAGCACCACGGACTTGAGGCACAGGGGCCCTCCTAGTGCCAGGCTTGGATTGACCAACAGAATGTCTTGGCGCAATGTCATCCTGTTCCTCCCCAACATAGTCCTCATCATCCGGATCAGAGGCCGACGGACTTGGGGATGGTGCCCGACGCTTCTTCTTAGTGGTGGTCTTCTTCTTCTTAGGTCGAGCATGTTCATCGGAGTCAGTGGAACCTTGCCGGCGGTCGACTGAAACGGATACATGATAAGGGTGCTGATGAGAAGGAGTCAAAAAGTATGAACAAGGATAAGGCAATTTAAACAATGGGATGAATATTTTCGAACATGACCATAGGACAAGTCCAAGTGGTAGATCAAAGTATTGAAATGCCCATGATTAAGTTGTTTAGCCAAGTACATAGAGAGGATTTTAGGCTAGGCAAGTGACATCAAATGTCTAAAAGAGACATATACATCAAGATAGTCATGAAAACCTAGGATGGTTGGGTCAAAACAAGAAGAAGAGGCAGGAGTAGGTAGTAGCCATACCCCGGGAAGACGGAGCAGGGCCGCAATTCTTGGTACGTGCCATGAAGAACTCCGGCGGTCGATCCATAAGTCAACACCCGAACCGGTCCCTCCCGAGTGATTCACACTGCAACACAAGGAATGGATTGGATGGAAACGTAGATCGGGAGGAGAAGAAGGCGTGGGCAGGAGATTGGGGCCAGAGGACGGAGGATATGGCCAGGGCAGCGCCGGAGCACAGCCCGGCGGCGGCGGCAGCGGTTGGAATAGATGGGGAGAGCACAGGAGAGAATGGGGAACTGTCCCCAAATCCCGAGCCCTCCCCCGTTATGTGTCGCTGCGGGCGACGGATATCCGGCGTGCGGAAGTCAGAGAGCAAAAATCCAGGGCTCGGATGTCCGGCTAAGGCCCGGATGTCCGGCCACTGGTGGTGAAATTAACAGCAGAAACCTGCCAGGGCCCGGATATCCGGCTGAGGAGCCGGATGTCCGGCAACTGGACAGTGAGCCCAACCAGGGGAAGATTTTGTAAGGGGGCCAACTAAAATATATTGATATAGACTCCGCCAAGGAGATTTAGAGTTCGTAGGGATAAGATCTTGTGTAATCGATGGCCATATTAGGATGTGCAATAATAACCCAACAATATGAAGTAAAGAAAGGTTCATATACGCAATCCACGAGCGGTGACCGAAGTCACCATGTTTGAGCATATGGGACATAGTACTGCAAAGATTGCGACTTTTGGGTACATAGTCACGACTCCATCATTTTAAAGCACCATAGTTCAAAAGAAACCATGATAGCTTTGAGAGTGTATGTTCTATGTATGCATTATGTAGGGTGAGAGTACTCATGAATTGAGTGTCTCCCCTAAAAATATGCCTACATCAAGACAAGACATTATGAAAATTCATGCACAGGTACTAGATTTCACATAATGTTATCAAGCTCCAAGATACCAAGTTCACGCCTAAGTTGACAAAACTTGCTTCATCCAATGGCTTGGTGAAAATGTCTGCAAGTTGCATATCTATGCCAACATGAGCAATATCAATGTCACCTTTTTCCACATGATCTCTCAAGAAATGATACCTAATATCAATGTGCTTTGTGCGGGTATGATCTTTGGGATTCTCAGCAATATTGATGGCACTTTCATTATCACATAGAAGAGGCACATTTCTATAGGTGCTACCGTAATCCTTCAAAGTTTGGCTCATCCATAGTAATTGAGTTGCACAACTGGCGGTTGCAATGAATTCAGCTTCGGCGGTGGAGAGGGCAACACAATTTTGTTTCTTCGAGGACCAACTTACCAAGGAGCGTCCAAGAAATTGACATGCACCGGAGGTGGACTTAAGATCCACTTTGTCTCCAGCCCAATCCGCATCCGTGTACCCAATGAGATCAAACTTAGCATCCTTGGGGTACCATAGACCCAACTTTGGGGTGTGAACAAGGTATCTAAGAATATGCTTAACCACCTTATGATGACTTTCCCTAGGGGAAGCTTGAAATCTAGCACACATGCACACACTGAACATGATGTCTGGACTAGATGCACAAAGATAAAGCAATGAACCAATCATAGAGCGGTATTTAGATGGGTCGAAAGGAATACCGTTTGTGTCTTCAGTGAGTACAATTTTGGTTGGCATGGGTGTCTTACATGGACTAGCATCAGTCATGCCAAACTTCTCTAGAATATCCTTGAGATACTTTGCTTGAGATAAGAATATTCCTTCTTGAAATTGTTGAATTTGGAATCCGAGAAAGAATTTCAAATCCGCATTGAGTGACATCTCAAAGTTCTTGGTCATAGAAGCCGCAAACTTCTTGCACAAATGAATGCTAGGAAAACCAAAAATGATATCATCTACATAGATTTGGCATAAGATCGAATCACCTTTGTCCCTCTTAGTAAAAAGAGTGGGATCAATCACCCCTCTCACAAAACCATCATTGAGTAAAAACTTCTTAAGATGATCATACCAAGCATGAGGTGCTTGTTTGAGACCATACAAAGCCTTATGAAGTTTATACACATAGTCCTTGTGATCGGGATCAACGAACCCAGGTGGTTGTGATACATATACTTCTTCTTGTAGAGGACTGTTAAGGAAATCACTCTTCACATCCATTTGATTAATGTAAAACCATTGAAAGCAGCATAAGCAAGTAAGATGCGAATAGATTCAAGATGGGAACGGGAGAAAAGGTCTCACCAAAGTCCAAACCTTCAACTTGTGAGTACCCTTGTGCCACTAACCTTGCCTTGTTACGAATGATTACACCATTCTCATCTTGCTTGTTCTTGAACACCCATTTTGTTCCAATGACATTGTGCTCCGTAGTTGGTCTCTTGACTAAAGAACACACTTGGTTGCGTTCAAAACTGTTCAACTCTTCTTGCATAGCAACGAGCCAATCGTTGTCCATCAAAGCATCTTGTACCTTGAGAGGCTCAACACTAGACACAAACGAGAAGTGAGCACAAAAGTTTGTAAAATGTTTACGACTGACTCTACCTTCCGATATGCCGGTGAGAATTTTGTCAACATCAACACGACTAGCCACTCGAGGCATGATGGAGGTTAGAGTTTCGCGAGGTTCAACTTCATGTCCATCATCCATGTCCTCAACATATGGATCATTAATGTGTGGTGGAACATCTCCTTCTTCATCTTGCATTTGTTGAGGTTCATCGTCAATGATTGCACTTTCTTGTTCTTGCCCTTGATCAGGGCCGTCCAGGGGCCTGTGCAGGCTGTGCAACCGCACAGGGCCCCCAAATTTCAAGGGCCCTGATCTTGGGCCAATGTCCTGTAAATTATTTTTGCTTTGGGATTTTTTTCGCTCCTAGCACACTATTGGGCTCGGTCAGCTAGTCCCTGGCTCTCCCGAACTAGGCCTGCTGAGGGAGTCCTGGACTAAGGGGTCCTCGGGCGTCCGGCCTGTTATCCATGGGCCGGACCGATGGGCTGTGAAGATACGAAGGCCGAAGACAATACCCGTGTCCGGATTGGACTCTACTTGGCGTGGAAGGCAAGCTAGGCGACCTATTATGAAGATTTCCTCCTATGTAACCGACCTCATGTAACCCTAGATCTCTCCGGTGTCTATATAAACCGGAGAGCATAGTCCGGATAGGACAGATTCATTACCATATTTACATAGGCTAGACTTCTAGGGTTTAGCCATTACGATCTCGTGGTAGATCAACTCTTGTAACACTCATATTCATCAATATCAATCAAGCAGGAAGTAGGGTATTACCTCCACAGAGAGGGCCCGAACCTGGGTAAACATTGTGTCCCCCGTCTCCTGTTACCATCGATCCTAGACGCATAGTTCGGGACCCCCTACCCGAGATCCGCCGGTTTTGACACCGACATTGGTGCTTTCATTGAGAGTTCCACTGTGCCGTCGACATAAGGCTCGATGCCCCCTTCGATCGTTGGTGGTGGCGCTGTTCGGGGAGAAACCTTCCTCCCCGGACAAATCTTTGTGTTCGGCGGCTTCGTACTGCGGGCCAACTCGCTCGGCCATCTGGAGTAGATCGATAGCTACGCCCCTGGATATTCAAGTTCAGCGCCGCAGATGTCTTTCAGCACACGCCTATGGGCGATCTACTAAGCTCACTAAAAAACCTATCCCTAGCAGATGGCTCGTCGCCGAACTATGTCCGGTTTGACCTTACGGTGGATGACGGAGAATTTTGCTTCCCACCCGCGACCCACTTCATAGCCACTGTCGAAGACCCAACCAACATGCTTGACCTCCGCCCCGAAGACATCGACGGTATGGATGATGATGAGGGGCAAGGCCAGAGCTTACTATCCGCTAGACGCAGGACGGCCACTTCCTGGTATGACGTGTGTATGGTAGACACACGCAACGACGATATCGATGATGACAAGGAGGATCCAGTTGAGGATAAACCTCCTGGTACACAATCCGAACACCGGCGCCCCCGGCGCCACTCTAGGTCACGCCGCCCAAGAGAAAACAATACTAGCAACGGAGGTGATACTACTCCGGACAACAAAGACCCTGTTGAGGCAGGATCCGAACAGGAGGACCAGGAAAGCGGGCAAGATAGCCCCGATGAACAGGTCATGTACGGAGACTCGGAGGATATCAGTTATCTTCCCCTCTCCGAGGAAGAGAAGAGCCTCAACAACGAAGAATTCATCGTGCCGGAGGAACCTCTCGAGCAGGAGTGCTTTAAACGCCGGCTAATAGCCACAGCAAGGAATCTAAGAATAAAGCAGCTGCAGCTTCAAGCAAGCCAAGATCTGCTCAATGATAAATGGACCGAGGTCCTAGCCGCCATAGAATACGGCCCTAGTGGCCCGGACAAAAGCCACCCCAAATGCAGGTGGCTCCCTCCACATGATGACAAGCCGCTGGAGCCCGTTCCACCATCGAATAATGCGGCAGGTCGACCACAGTTCGGTCCGGATAAAGCAGCAGCCCAAGCAGAATACCATACCAACCAATCCGGCCGTAAGAACAAGAACAAGACGGTTCGGGAAAACAATGGCAACATCCGCCAAAGTTTAGTGGGCGGAGCAGGACAGACAAGATCGACGTACAGATCGCGGGGATATGCCCCAACCGATTATGATGGTCAATCAGCCGGAATCAACCAAGCCAACCACGCCCGAAGCCGCCAACGGCATCCAAAGGAGGTGCTTCACAGTGTCGCCCAACATAGAGGAGCCACGCACCCGCTTTGCTTCACCAACAAGGTAATGGAGCACGAATTTCCAGACGGGTTCAAACCCATCAACATCGAATCATACGATGGAACAACAGATCGCGCATTATGGATTGAGGACTATCTCCTCCATATCCACCTGGCTCACGGAGACGACCTTCATGCCATTAAATACCTGCCTCTCAAGCTTAAGGGGCCAGCACGATACTGGCTAAACAGTTTGTCAGAAAATTCTATTGGCAGCTGGGAAGATTTGGAAGACGCCTTTCGTGACAACTTCCAAGGAATATATGTCCGGCCGCCAGATGCCGACGACTTAAGTCATATTGTCCAACAGCCCGGCGAGTCAGCCAGGGAGCTCTGGACCAGGTTCTTAGTCAAAAACAACCAAATTGTCGACTGTCCGGACGCGGAAGCCCTCGCAGCCTTCAAACATAGCGTCCGGGATGAATGGCTAGCACGCCACCTCGGCCAGGAAGGACCTAAATCCATGACCGCCCTTACCGCTCTAATGACTCGCTTTTGTGCGGGAGAAGACAACTGGCTCGCTCGTAAAAGCAACAGCGCCAGCGACCCGGGCACTTCCGAAATCCGAGACGGCAACGGCAAGACACGACTAACCAAACACAACAGTCGCAACAATAAGGAAAGATTACACGACATAGCGGTCAACGCCGGATATCACAATCCGAAGCCTGGTCAACGGAAGAAGCCATTTAAGGCTAGCCAGGATGGACCATCCGCCCTCGACAGGATACTGGACCGACCTTGTCAGATTCACGGTCACCCTGATAAGCCAGCCAATCACACCAACAGAAACTGTTGGGTCTTTAAGCAGGCAGGCAAACTTAACACCGAATACAAGGGGAGGAGGCCACCAAGCAATAAAGACGACGGAGCAGCTCGCCAGCTGAACACCAGGGGCCAGAAACAGTTTCCCTCCGACGTTCGACCACTACCGGAGCGGAAATAGCAGTTCGGCTTCCGCCACCCACCCACTATGCTGGCAAGATCTACACCACGCGTACATCACTACGCGCTCAAGATACCATGGGCATCAGCGGCAGCACAATACGGGCACCCCTACAAACATTCCTGTAACGTTTTTTATCCGTTTTCTTCACTTTTCTTTATTATAAACAGGTGATCAACAGGACATCACCTACAACGGACTCTATCGAAGTTCGGATCCGTACACTCACCTAAGGGGCTACTTCCGTTAAGGATTCCCCTCCCAGAGGACGGGCGGCGCAGACGTGCGACAGGAGGTCCAATATAGCTTTTTGTAGACCGCACTCTTTATTTTGAGCCTGTAATATGCCCTTTTTCCTCCGTTCCCGACCCCGAGCATGTCAAATAGCCGGGTTGTGGTTTTTCCTTTTTATATATGAATTTATCATTGGCATATTGCTCCACTCCCAGTAAACTTTATCCGAGCTAATCTTAAAATACTCTTGCTACAATGAGTACGGCCGCAACGGCTGTGTCACAAGACGCGTCTCGGCATACCATGCCAGAGGCCCGGTATGGGAGCAAATGAGTCGCCAATAAAAGTCTGAACAACTCTATAGCGTACTTCGGCATCGCAAGTTTGGCCTTATATGCATCAGCTCCGAATCATTGTCTTTGGTCAATAGTTGGGTTGCCCGGCTCCTGTGCTTGCTACCCTACGTTCCGCTCTATCGGCTAGGGTAGTAAAGGGGAAGTACTGCGATTGTGCCCTGGCTTTGACCGGATGAGCACCTTAGTAGAGAAAGCCGAAAACTGACTGTCATGATGCGGCGAGAGCTGGTCAACCACTTGACGACTTATTCGAATCTTTAGCGATTCTCTGTGTTACACGAAGGATCTGTTGGGGAATGTAGCAATAATTCAAAATTTTCCTACGTGTCACCAAGACCAATCTAGGAGATGCTAGCAACGAGAGAGAGGGAGTGCATCTTCATACCCTTGAAGATCGCTAAGCGGAAGCGTTACAAGAACGCGGTTGATGGAGTCGTACTCGCGGCGATTCAAATCGCGGAAGATCCGATCTAGCGCCGAACGGACGGCGCCTCCGTGTTCAACACACATACAGCCCGGGGACGTCTCCTCCTTCTTGATCCAGCAAGGGGAGAGGAGAAGTTGAGGGAGAACTCCATCAGCACGACGGCATGCTGGCAATGGAGCTCGTGGTTCTCCGGCAGAGCTTCGCTAAGCACTACGGAGGAGAAGGAGGAGGTGTATGAGGAGGGAGGGCTGCGCCAGGGAAGAGGTGCAACTACCCTCCCACCCCTCCACTATATATAGGGGCAAGGGGAGAGGGGAGGCGCCCTAGGGTTTCCCCTAGGGGGCGGCGGCAAAGCAGATTGGATCTCCCTTGGGAAAATCCTAGGGAGACTTGCCCCCCAAGCCAAGCAGGTGGAGGCTTGCCTCCCAAGCCAGGTGGAGGCGCCCCACCTCCCCAAGTAACGTGGGAAAGGGTGTGGGGGGCGCACCACCCCTTAGTGGGCTGGTTTGCCCCTTCCCCTTTGGCCCATGAGGCCCTCCAACACTTGCCGGGGATCCCGAAACACCTTTCGGTCATGCTGGCCATAGCCTGGTACCCCCGGAACACTTCCGGACTCCAATACCCTTCGTCCAATATATCGGTCTTCACCGCCGGACCATTCTGGAACTCCTCGTGGTGTCCGGGATCTCATCCGGGACTCCGAACAACCTTCGGTAACCACATACTATTTCCCATAACAACTCTAGCGTCACCGAACCTTAAGTGTGTAGACCCTACGGGTTCGGGAACCATGCAGACATGACCGAGACACCTCTCTGGCCAATAACCAATAGCGGGATCTGGATACCCATATTGGCTCCCACATATTCCACGATGATCTCATCGGATGAACCACGATGTCGGGGATTCAATCAATCCCGTATACAATTCCCTTTGTCTATCGGTATGTTACTTGCCCGAGATTCGATCGTCGGTATCCCAATACCTCGTTCAATCTCGTTACCGGCAAGTCACTTTACTCGTTCTATAACGCATGATCCCGTGGCTAACTCATTAGTCACACTGAGCTCATTATGATGATGCATTACCGAGTGGGCCCAGAGATACCTCTCCGTCATACGGAGTGACAAATCCCAGTCTCGATTCGTGCCAACCCAACAGACACTTTCGGAGATACCTGTAGTGCACCTTTATAGCCACCCAGTTACGTAGTGACGTTTGATACACCCAAAGCATTCCTACGGTATCTGGGAGTTGCACAATCTCATGGTCTAAGGAAATGATACTTGACATTAGAAAAGCTCTAGCAAACGAACTACACAATCTTGTGCTATGCTTAGGATTGGGTCTTGTCCATCACATCATTCTCCTAATGATGTGATCCCGTTATCAATGACATCCAATGTCCATGGTCAGGAAACCATAACCATCTATTGATCAACGAGCTAGTCAACTAGAGGCTTACTAGGGACATGTTGTGGTCTATGTATTCACACATGTATTACGGTTTCCAGTTAATACAATTATAGCATGAACAATAGACAATTATCATGAACAAGGAAATACAATAATAACCATTTTATTATTGCCTCTAGGGCATATTTCCAACAGTCTCCCACTTGCAGTAGAGTCAATAATCTAGTTCACATCACCATGTGATTAGCACTCAAAGTTCACATCGCCATGTGACTAATACCCAAGAGTTTGCTAGAGTCAATAATCTAGTTCACATCACCATGTGATTAACACTCAATGAGTTCTAGGGTTTGATCATGTTATGCTTACGAGAGAGGTTTTAGTCAACGAGTCTGCAACATTCAGATCCGTGTGTGCTTTACAAATCTCTATGTCATCTTGTAGATGCAGCTACCACGCGCTACTTGGAGCTGTTCCAAATAACTGCTCTACTATACGAATCCGGTTTACTACTCAGAGTCATCCGGATTAGTGTCAAAGTTTGCATCGTCGTAACCCTTTACGACGAACTCTTTTACCACCTCCATAATCAAGAAAATTCCTTAGTCCACTAGTTACTAAGGATAAGTTCGACCGCTGTCATGTGATCCATTCCTGGATCACTATTGTAGCCCTTGACTAACTCATGGCAAGGCACACTTCAGGTGCGGTACACAGCACAACATATTGTAGAGCCTACGTCTAAAGTATAGGGGATGACCTTCGTCCTTTCTCTCTCTTCTTCCGTGGTCAGGTCTTGAGTCTTACTCAATACTCACACCTTGTAACACAGCCAAGAACTCCTTCTTTGCTGATCTATTTTGAACTCCTTCAAAATCTTGTCACGTTATGTATTCATTTGAAAGTACTATTGAGAGTTTTTGATCTATCCTTATAGATCTTGATGCTCAATGTTCAAGTAGCTTAATCCAGGTTTTCCATTGAAAAACACTTTTCAAATAACCCTGTATGCTTTCCAGAAATTCAACATCATTTCTGATCAACAATATGTTAACAACATATACTCATCAAAAATTCTATAGTGCTCCCACTCACTTCTTTGGAAATATAAGTTTCTCATAAACTTTGTATAAACCCAAAATCTTTGATCATCTCGAGGGCTAGAACTCGAGGTGGCTGGGGTTGAGGAAGAAGCAAGCACGGAAGAAGAAGACAAGTCTGGGTCCCTATACGAAGGCCCAGAATATCGAGCGTCCCCTCCTGGGTCTTGAAACTTACCTATCCCCAAAGAGTTGTACCCAGGGGACGGTTGGGTTACCCATACGTGCATTGTTGAAAATCCCGCAAATAAGGGGACACGATCTCTGCTTTGACAAGACGTGCCAATAAAACCGTTTCCCGAGACGTGGGGCGACGGGCTAGCCAACGGTTGGAAATAATAACCGTGCAGACGTGATACAATGTCATAAACAGTTGTCAGCAGATTGGACTCGTGGAGTATTGTATTTTCTGCAAATTATATACACAGGTCCGGATACAATCGTCACATCCGAAGACTACCTTGGGGTTCGGAAGAAGGGGAACCCGCCTTGCAATGCCGAAGACAATCTGCGCGCCGGACTTCTCATCATTGAAGCCAGGTTCAGGGGCTACTGAGGGAGTCCTGGACTAAGGGGTTCTCGGGCGTCCGGCCTGTTATCCATGGGCCGGACCGATGGGCTGTGAAGATACGAAGGCCGAAGACAATACCCGTGTCCGGATTGGACTCTACTTGGCGTGGAAGGCAAGCTAGGCGACCTATTATGAAGATTTCCTCCTATGTAACCGACCTCATGTAACCCTAGATCTCTCCGGTGTCTATATAAACCGGAGAGCATAGTCCGGATAGGACAGATTCTTTACCATATTCACATAGGCTAGACTTCTAGGGTTTAGCCATTACGATCTCGTGGTAGATCAACTCTTGTAACACTCATATTCATCAAGATCAATCAAGCAGGAAGTAGGGTATTACCTCCACAGAGAGGGCCCGAACCTGGGTAAACATTGTGTCCCCCGTCTCCTATTACCATCGATCCTAGACGCACAGTTCGGGACCCCCTACCCGAGATCCGCCGGTTTTGACACCGACACCTGCTCCTCAACCTGTCGATGGATCGATCGATCTAGGTCACAAAAGGATTTCCCAAGGGCAGCGCCGCCGTGGGGTTGCCTCGTTTGATCCCTTTGTCTCTTGCCCTCAGACGTAGCTCACAACTTTGCCAACATGAAGAATTGCTTCCATGATTTTGTTGGCCGTTGGGGACTCGGCAAGTCATAAATCCACTGCACAAGTAGAAGCAGCGGGTGGACAAGGCCAAGGTGATGGCATCACCGATTTGTCCATCAGGTTTTCTCAAACTGAATCCCTGTTTAAATTAGACTATGTTCTATTGAATTACAATATTAGTGAGTACGTGAGCATATGAATCAGTTTTCATCAATCAAATTGTTCAGGGATGATATATAGTAGGCTCCAAGCTATCACACACCATGATTTCCCAAATAGTTGTTCATCAAAAATTCAGGTTTAGTCTTCTTTTTATTTTTATTTCTTGATAAGCTTATAATTTGTGCAGTGTTTGAATCCGTTCATATTTGTTATATAAAAAAGGCAAGTACCTAGAAATTTTAGGGGCCCAATTGGCATTTCGCACCGGGGCCCCGAATTTCTAGAAACGGCCCTGCCCTTGATGATGATCTTGTTCTTGACGATTATCATGAAGAGGGACTTGATCATCTTCTTGTACTTGGTCTAAGGGCATTGGTTAAGCAATAGGAGCTTGTGGTGGTATGGGTGTTGAAGTAGTTTGACGATGTGTGAAGCTTCCATCTTCTTCTTCATCATCATGAGGTTCTTGTTCCATTGGAAGAAGTGCACCAACACCCATGGTGAAGATATCTTGAGAAGAATCTTCTTCACCTACATCACTTAGATCAACTTGCTCCCCATGGGAGCCATTAAATTCATCAAACACCACATCACAAGTTTCTACAACACATCCATTGGATTTGTTGTAGACTCTATAGGCGTGGGAGTTTGATCCATAGCCAACAAATATGCCCTCAATGGTTTTGGATTGAAATTTTCCTAACCGTTCTCTTTTGTTGAGGATGAAACATTTGCACCCAAATACACGGAAGTACTTGACATTCGGCTTGTTCCCAGTCAGGAGCTCCTATGGAGTCTTTTCCAATATAGTGCGGAGAAAGAGCCAGTTTGATGCATGGCATGCAGTGTTGACAGCCTCAGCCCAAAAACTATGTGGCGACTTGTATTCATCCAACATGGACCTTGCCATCTCCACAAGTGTGCGGTTCTTCCTTTCGGCTACACCATTTTGTTGAGAGTGTATGGAGCTGAATATTGATGCTCCATCCCTTCATCACTAAGAAATTCTTCCAAGGTGTAGTTCTTGAACTCAGAGCTATTATCACTTCTTATTGCCAAGATTTCTTTGTCAAACTTGCGTTGTGCTTACATGGCAAAATCAATGAAGGTGATCTTCGTCTCATCCTTGGATTTGAGGAAGAAGACCCATGTATATCTTGAGTAATCATCAACAATGACAAGCCCATACTTTTTCCCACCAAGACTATCCCATGAAGGAGGCCCAAAGAGATCCACATGAAAGAGCTCCAAAGGCCTTGAAGTAGACACAATATTCTTGGGTGGGTGCTTTGTTTGATGTTGCTTCTCGGCTATGCATGCACTACACACACGATCTTTCTCAAAAGAGACATTGGTTAGTCCAAGGATGTGATACCCTTTAAGAGATCTTGAAGATTTCTCATTCCGACATGGGCTAGCCGGCGATGCAATAGCCACCCCTTGTCAGCCTTGGCCATTAGACAAGTTGCATGGAATGTGCTCTCTTTCGAGAAATCAACCGTCTAAAGGTTGCCATCCAACTCTCCAACAAAGGCCACTTCGAGAGTATCTCTCTTAAAGACTTCCACATCCGTTAGTCCAAAGAATGTATCATAAACAACAGAAGCCAATTGCCGAACGGAAAGCAAATGGTATTTAAGGGATTGGACAAGCATGGCATTTGCAAGAGTCATGTAATTTGTGATAGCCACCTTCCCCAACCCGAGTACCTGTCCTTTTGATCCTCCACCAAACATAATGCTCATAAATGGTTGAATAGCTTCCATGAAATCGTAGAGCAATTTGCTATCTCCGGTCATATGATTGGTACATCCACTATCGATCACCCATTTTACTCCACCAGAGAAAGCAACCTACACACAATTATGACTTGGTTAGAGGCACCCATTTTGCAATGGGACCTCTCAAGTTAGTCACAAGGGTCTTAGGGACCCAAATAGCATAAAACCGGAATGCATTTCGAGGACCAACAAACTTTGCATAAACTTCTCCATCCTTAGTTTTACGGAGTACATAGGATGGAGCCATGAACTCTTTTGGCTTGTTGATAGTGGGCATGCCCCTAGTGGCCTTCCCACCAACAACCTTACCTTTCTCCTTGTGCCCTTCTCGTACAAATGTTTCTTTTAGAGGGGTGGTGCAGTTTTGAGAAGACTTCTTTTTCTTGCTTGTGCTAGGGTCAAACCCGAGCCCCACTTTGGCAAACACCTCACTGTGTTGGCTCAATACCTCATTTAGGTTCTTTTGTCCTTGAGCACATGTCATGAGACCTTTCTCAATTTGAGCCTTGAGAAAATGATTCTCCTCAAGAATAGATGCTAGGTCACTACTAGAGTTAGTAGTACAAGCATCAACATCAATAATAGGAGAAGAGTAAGCCTTGGCTAGAGTTTCAAGATAAGTAAGCTTGAGCGTCTCAAAACTCTTTGTAAGAAGGGTGAGATCTTCTTCCTTAGTCTTGAGAGACACGGAAAGAAGCTCACAATCCTTAGAGAGAGAAGCATGAGACTTAGCAAGCTTACTTTTATCATTCATCAAATCTTCCAAGAGTCCTTAGCCTTTTTCAAGGAGGCAAGATCTTTAGAATGAACATCAATGTTTGCACCAATTTTCAAGCATAGTTCATCATTTCATGCTTCCTCATATTGGACTTTCCGCTCAAGGATTTCATATTTTTCCTTTTCCTCGGTGACGAGGGTTTCGAGTTCCTTAATGGTGATGGTGTGCTTACTCACCATCTCCATAAGCATACGAAACATAGTGTGCTTCTTTCCTTTGAGAGAGCACATGAACTTATTTAGTTTAGCAAGCATAGGATCATCTATATCATCATCCTCATAACTATCCTCCGCATCAAGATACTCATCACTAGGAGTAGAAGGAGTGAAAAGAGGAGGATTTGATCGTGGGGTTACCTTGACCTTGTCAGGAGAGTTTTGGTCCTCTCCATCTTCTACCACGGCGGGCGCTTGCTAAACAAAAGGAGGAGCATGATGCTTCTCTTGAGGCCTTGGTCCAAATGAGACTAGCCACACCAACCACGATGTTCGCTCCACTTTCCGGTGGTGTGGCCTCGAGGCCAGCTGTGCCTACTCCTTCACTTGGCCAACAACCTCCTAGTAATGAACACTCCTGTGTTCCTTGGCTTTATGCAAGACCCCAAATAGAGAAACCAAAGTATAACCCTCAAGGCAAACCTCCTTTACTTGATGACCCTACCGATTTTGCTTTGTGGAGAGTTGCTATGCAGGATCATCTTCAATATGGAAATGATGAGATGTTGGAGATCTTGGAGCATGGTTACCAAGCGGTTGACCCGAAGAATCTTACTCCAAGAGAGGTGTATGACAAGAATCTCAACAACACAGCAACCATGTTCATAAGGATAGGTATGAATGACAAGCAAAGGAGACCATACATACATATCACAAGTGCCAAGGAATTACGGGATAGCATTATGAGAACCAAGACCGGTACCTCCACTCTCCGGCTTGCTCAATATGAAATTGCCAAGGGTCAATGCAAAACTTTTTGTATGGAGAAAGGTGAATCTCCCACGCAACTCCTTGAGCGTCTCATGACTCTCACCGCCGACATCGAGTCATGTGAATGTGACAAGACACAAGATGGATTCAACTTGACTAAGCGATTTCACGTGGATAAGTTGCTTCATGCTCTTGCTCCGTATCATCACCAAATGGTGTGGGACATAAGACAACACCATGTATTCAAGGAAATGACTCTGGATGACATCATATCCACCTTCCAACTATTTGAAGATTCGAAGGCAAATGCTACAAAACATCTTGCCATGCATGGTACCTCAACATCAAAAATCAATCTTGCATTGAAGGCCAAGTATGTATATGAAGAAGAGCAAAGTGAAGAAGAATAAGATGATGAGGATGAAGACGGTGATGAGATTGACTCTGATAAGAGCCCTTCATATGAAGACATTGCCTTCTTTGTCAAACTTACGTTGTGCTTGCTTGGCAAAATCAATGAAGGTGATCTTCGTCTCGCCCTTGGATTTGAGGAAGAAGACCCATGTATATCTTGAGTAATCATCAACAATGACAAGCCCATACTTTTTCCCACCAAGACTATTCCATGAAGGAGGCCCAAAGAGACCCACATGAAGGATCTCCAAAGGACTTGAATTAGACACAATATTCTTGGGTGGGTGCTTTGTTTGATGTTGCTTCCCGGCTATGCATGAACTACACACACGATCTTTCTCAAAAGAGACATTGGTTAGTCCAAGGATGTGATTAAGAGATCTTGAAGATTTCTCATGCCGACATGGGCTAGCCGGTGATGCCATAGCCACCCCTTGTCGGCCTTGGCCATTAGACAAGTTGCATGGAATGTGCTCTCTTTCGGGAAATCAACCGTTTAAAGGTTGCCATCCAACACTCCAACAAAGGCCACTTCAAGAGTATCTCTCTTAAAGACTTTCACATCCGTTAGTTCAAAGAGTGTATCATAACCAACATAAGCCAATTGGAGAATGGAAAGCAAATGGTATTTAAGGGATTGGACAAGCATGACATTTGCAAGAGACATGTCATTTGTGATAGCCACCTTGCCCAACCCGAGTACCTGTCCTTTTGATCGTCCACCAAACATAATGCTCATAAATGGTTGAATAGCTTCCATGAAATCGTAGAGCAATTTGCTTCTCCGGTCATATGATTGGCACATCCACTATCGATCACCCATTTTACTCCACCAGAGAAAGCAACCTACACACAATTATGACTTGGTTAGAGGAACCCATTTTGCAATGGGACCTCTTAAGTTAGTCACAAGGGTCTTAGGGACCCAAATAGCATAAAACCGGAATGCATTTCGAGGACCAACAAACTTTGCATAAACTTCTCCACCCTTAGTTTTACGAAGTACATAGGATGGAGGCATGAACTCTTTTGGCTTGTTGATAGTGGGCATTCCCCTAGTGGCCTTCCCACCAACAACCTTACCTTTCTCCTTGTGCCCTTCTCATACAAATGTTTCTTTTAGAGGGGTGGTGCAGTTTTGAGAAGATGTCTTCTTCTTGCTTGTGCTTGGGTCAAACCCGAGCCCCTCTTTGGCAAACATCTCACTGTGTTGGCTCAATACCTCATTTAGGTTCTTTTGTCCTTGAGCACATGTCGTGAGACTTTTCTCGATTTGAGCCTTGAGAAAATGATTCTCCTCAAGAATAGATGCTAGGTCACTACTAGAGTTAGTATTACAGGCATCAACATTAATAATACGAGAAGAGTAAGCCTTGGCTAGAGTTTCAAGATAAGTAAGCTTGAGCGTCTCAAAACTCTTTGTAAGAAGGGTGAGCTCTTCTTCCTCAGTATTGGGAGACACGGAAAGAATCTCACAATCCTTAGAGAGAGAAGCATGAGACTTAGCAAGCTTACTTTTATCATTCATCAACTCTTCGCAAGAGTCCTTAGCCTTTTTCAAGGAGGCAAGATCTTTAGCATGAACATCAATGTTTGCGTCAATTTTCAAGCATAGTTCATCATTTCGTGCTTCCTCATATTGGACTTTCTGTCACGACCGGTTTTTCAATAAAATAATTATTGAGAAACCAATCCCTGTTACGGACCAGCGAGGAAGAATTCCTTCTCACTGATAGACAATACATTGGTCACAGAAGAAAAAAAAATACCAGGAGTACTAAATATAATACAAAGTTGAGCAGAGACTGCCCAACAATTTATTACATGCACGCCGATAAAACAATACGGCGGATAGGGTGGCAAACTACTAACTCACGATAATGACGATGGTGGAGATATCACCGCGAGGCGAGTGATATGTCTCCAGAAGACTACAGCTCTTCGAGCGTCGGAGTGAGACTCGAGAAGACTTATTGCGGGTGGCGGAAGCGTATACAATACAAGTGACCAAAATCCGGGATCGCGCAGGACTGACTGGGACTCCTCTAGGCATCGGACGCGCTATCAAACTCTTCATCCAAGAGATCGCCTTCGTCAACATCTGGCCAAATCAACAAGCCAGGTGAGTACTATGAAAGTACTCGCAAGACAGTTCGGACATAAGGTATAACAAATGCAAACATGAAACACATGAATAAGTTAACCAGTGCGATCAGACATAGAGATAATAAATACTGGGTGCCAAGCGAGGGTCTGAATGACGCCTCGAGCGGAAACTGCCGAATAGTAATACGGGTGCCAAACGAGTGTCTGAAAGACTCCTCGAGAGGAAAATGCGGAATAATAATACAGGTGCCAAACGAGTGTCTGAAAGACTCCTCGAGCGGAAAATGCGGAATAATAATACAGGTGCCAAACGAGTGTCTGAAAGACTCCTCGAGCGGAAAATGCGGAATAATAATACAGGTGCCAAACGAGTGTCTGAAAGACTCCTCGAGCGGAAAATGCGGAATAATAATACAGGTGCCAAACGAGTGTCTGAAAGACTCCTCGAGCGGAAAATGCGGAATAATAATACATTTTGTCTTGAGTCCAAATGAAGAGCAAGAACTCCCAAGGTC
The DNA here is from genome assembly GCF_018294505.1 of Triticum aestivum. NCBI lineage: Eukaryota > Viridiplantae > Streptophyta > Magnoliopsida > Poales > Poaceae > Triticum > Triticum aestivum. The sequence continues at coordinate 156,943,570 of NC_057811.1, forward strand.
AAAGGCAGATCTTGGGTGAATCCAAATAAAATTTTTTGCCATAAAGAAAATATATGAGAGGGAGAGTTCTCTTGAAGAATTTTTTTTTAATCACTCCCCTCAAGTCAAATAAAATCTTTTGAAAACTCCAAATAAAAACTTGGGTGTCACAACACCTACCCCCTTAGGAAAAATCTCGTCCTCGAGATTTCTGCTGATCCTCAAATAGATATGGATACTCTACTCGAAGGAAATCCTCCCTTTCCCATGTAGCTTCATCCTCAGTGTGGTTGCTCCACTGGACCCTGAAGAATTTTGTCGTTTTCTGACGGGTCCTCCGTTCAGACTCTTCTAAAATCTTTACTGGCCTTTCTCTGTAGGTGAGATCTGGTTGTATATCAGTGTCCTCATGAGGTACATGTATTTCTGGGTTGCTTACACATTTCCTCAACTGCGAGACGTGGAATACGTCATGGACGTCTGACAGCTCCTTGGGTAGGTCTAGCTGGTAGGCTACCGTGCCTTTTCGTGCCTTCACACAAAATGGTCCAATAAATCTTGGGGCTAGTTTCCCCTTTATTTTGAACCGTTGCAGACCCCTCATAGGAGATACTCGGAGGTATACGGAATCACCAGGTTCAAAGCTGACCTCACGATGCTTCTGATCATAGTAGCTCTTTTGTCGGCTCTGTGCTGTCTTGAGTCTGTCCCTGATTTGTTTAACTTTTTCCTCGGCCTCCTTAAGCATATCTGGGCCGAAGATACGGCTGTCACCTGTTTCTGACCAATTCAATGGGGTACGACACCTCCGTCCGTACAATGCTTCAAAGGGTGCCATTTGCAAGCTGGCCTGGTAACTGTTGTTGTACGCAAATTCGGCATAGGGCAAACTCTCTTCCCAACTGGATCCATAGGTGAGTACACAGGCTCTTAGCATATCCTCTAGGATTTGGTTTACACGCTCTGTTTGTCCATCTGTCTGAGGGTGGTATGCTGTACTGAAAGCCAGTTGTGTGCCCAGAGCTTGTTGTAGGTGTTCCCAAAATTTGGAGACGAATTGGGTGCCTCGGTCAGATATTATAGTCTTTGGGACTCCGTGCAAGCAAACTATACGGGAGAGATAGAGTTTTGCCAGTCTTTGTGTGGAGTAGGTAGTCTTCACGGGAATGAAGTGTGCAACCTTGGTTAGTCGGTCTGTGATGACCCATATGGCGTCATTTCCGCGTTGCGATCGGGGTAATCCGACAATGAAGTCCATTCCGATTTCATCCCATTTCCACTCCGGTATCCTGTTAGGCTGGAGTAGCCCTGCTGGCTTTTGGTGCTCGGCCTTGATGCGCTGACATGAATCGCAACAAGCAATGAATGTGGCTATATCTCTTTTCATACCGTGCCACCAAAATCTTTCCTGGATGTCCTTGTACATTTTGGTTCCTCCAGGATGGATCGAGTATGGGGCGGTGTGGCTTTTCGTCAAGATCTGTTGCTTGAGTTCCTCAATGTTAGGTACGCAAAGCCTGTCCCGGTACCATAATGTTCCTTCACTGTCCGTGACGAATTCTGAAGTCTTACTACGGTTGATTTTCTTCTTTATGCCTTCGATACTGGGGTGTCCCTGTTGGGCCTTCTTGATTTGTTCCACTAGGGTGGGTTGTATCTCCAGGTTCGATATGGTGCCCTCAGAGACTAACATCATGTTGAGCCGAGTGAACTCTCGCTGAAACTCAGGCCTCAAACTTTGCTGACCGTCACTGTCCGGGCTGGGGTTTCGACTAAGGGCATCGGCCACTACATTTGCCTTCCCTGGGTGGTAGTGAATACCGACGTCATAGTCCTTGACGAGTTCCAACCAGCGTCGTTGGCGTAAATTCAGCTCTGGCTGTGTGAAAATATATTTGAGGCTCTTATGGTCTGTATATATTTCACAGCGATTTCCCAACAGAAAGTGCCTCCACTCCTTGAGTGCATGTATAACTGCTGCTAGTTCCAGGTCATGTGTTGGGTAATTTTCCTCATGTTTTCGCAGCTTTCTGGAGGCATATGCGACAACTTTGCCATCCTGCATTAGCACACATCCGAGACCTTTTCGGGACGCGTCACAATACACCTCAAAGCTCTTGTGTATGTCTGGTACGGTTAAGACTGGTGCGGTTGTTAGCTTCTTCTTGAGTTCTTGGAAGCTCTGCTCACATGCTTCCGTCCATACGAATTTCTCGTCCTTCTTGAGTAACTGTGTTATAGGTTTTGCCACAGTGGAGAATCCTTCAATAAATCTCCTGTAATATCCGGCCATTCCTAGGAAACTCCGTACATCTGTAACATTCGCGGGTGGCTTCCAGTCCAGTATGGCCATGACCTTTTCTGGGTCTACGGCCACGCCTTCTTGGTTCAATATATGGCCCAAGAAACCAACTTTTCTTAGCCAAAATTCGCATTTGCTAAATTTGGCGTACAACTGATGTTTCCTCAATTCTCCCAAAACAATTCTGAGGTGCTCAGCATGTTCTTCTGGTGTCCTTGAGTAAACCAGAATGTCGTCAATGAATACCACCACAAATTTGTCCATGAATTTCATGAATACTTTGTTCATGAGGTGGACGAAGTATGCGGGGGCGTTTGTTAGTCCAAACGGCATCATTGTGAACTCGTATAACCCATATCTGGAAGTGAATGCTGTCTTGGGGATATCCTCTGTTCGTACCTTCAGTTGGTGATATCCCGATCGCAAATCAATTTTCGAGAATACCTTGGCCTGTGCGAGCTGGTCAAACAAATCATTTATTCGTGGCATCGGATATTTGTTTTTGATGGTGACCATATTGAGGGCTCGATAGTCTATGCACAGCCTTAAAGTCCCATCCTTTTTTTTGGCGAACAACACAGGCGAACCCCAAGGTGAGGAGCTGGCTCGAATAAATCCTTTGTCCAATAATTCTTTTATCTGCTTCTTTAACTCCACCAATTCTGAGGGTGGCATTCTATATGGCTTCTTATAAATGGGAGCGGTGCCAGGTGCTAGTTCGATGCTGAATTCGATCTCTCGGTCTGGTGGCATGCCTGGTAGTTCTTCCGGGAACACATCAGGGAACTCGCATACCACTGGCACTTTTCTTAGTTCTGCGATGTCCATCTTGTTCAGTTTTGGTTTCTGTGATCGTGGCCTTTCTTGAGCGGAAACTCTTATAGTCTTGCCGTGATGGTGAGTGAGAATCACTGTCCGATTGAAACAGTCGATGAATCCTTTGTTGGTGGTCAACCAGTCCATTCCTAAAATGACATCCAGTCCTTTACTTTCCAACACGATGAGATTCGCGTGGAATGGTAGTCCTTCGAACTCAATGACCACTCCTTGGCAGTAACCCTGAGCAATTTGCTTATTTCCGGGGGACTTGATGATCATAGATTTTTCCAAGGGGAGTATCGGAAAACCATGTTGCGAAACAAAACTCTTCGAAACGAACGAATGGGAAGCTCCAGAATCAAACAAAATCGTGGCAGGTACTGTGTTGATAGGGAACGTACCGAGTACGATGTCTGGGGCATTCTGCGCTTCTTCCCTGGTCACATGGTTCAAGTGACCCTTCCTGTGGTTGTTGCTGGGATTGAAGTTGTTGCGCTTGGGGGCTGGATTGTTTCCACCATTGTTCGGCTTGGGTGCCGAGTCTCTTGGCTTCGGGCACTGTTTAGCATAATGCCCTTGTTGACCACAAGCATAGCAGGTGACCCCTGGACGGTATGTGAACTCCTTGTCTCTGGCATGAAATTGTCCGACGGGTCTTGGCTCAGTAGTCGTGGATCTCCTCGTGTCTGTCCTTGGGACCTCAGTCTTGCCTCGGTTGCTGCGGGCAAGAGTCGTCTTGTCCCTCTTCCGCTTGCGGATATCTTCCAAACTACGGCGCTCATTCTCCAGGGTGATGGCCTTGTCCACCAGCGTCTTAAAATCCGGAAAGGTGTGTACAATCAGTTGGCATCTTAATGCTGGTGCCAGGCCGTCCAGGAATTTTTCCATCTTCTTGTTTTCGGTCATGTGCTCGTCGTAGGCATAACGAGACAGTTGGGTAAACTGGCCGTTGTATTCTGTGACGGTCATGCCTCTTTGCTTCAGGTCATCAAACTCTCTCTTCTTGATCCTTAGGATGCTCCTGGGAATGTGTGCCCCACGGAAGCCTTCCTTGAATTCTTCCCAGGTGATGTTGTGTTCCCTGGGGTGCATGTGTAGGAAGTTTTCCCACCATGCTGCGGCTGCTCCAGTAAGGTAGTGTGGTGCATAAAGCACCTTCTCATGATCTGAGCATTGAGCGATAATCAGTTTCCTTTCAATCTCGCGAAGCCAATCATCGGCTTCCAGTGGCCTGTCGGTGTGAGCAAAAGTTGAGGGGCGAGTCTTCTGTAACTCAGATAACTTGGAATGTGGTTGATAGGGTTCACGGTGGTTTCCCATATTGATGACATGGTTCATCATCTCCTGGTGCTGTTGCTGGCTTTGCTCGAAGAGACGGCATACTTGAGATAGTGCCGCTTCGCTGTCCTGTTGGCTGGACTGACCCTGAGTGAAATTGTTGCTGGTCTGTGTTCCGTAAACCTCTTCTGGCTGATTGGGCATAGAGCGAGTCCAAGGGCGAGACATTTTTCCAGTCTGGGGTATCATTTGCAAAACCCATGAGAAAAGCTGTGTAGCGCAGGAAAACCCTTGCAAAGGCAATAATCAAAAAGGCTTCAAGGTTTTCAAGAAACACAAATGATTTTCACGGAGAAGAAGTGCTTAACACAAATCTTACATGCGAAAGCAAACACAAGATACAGCACTCAGGTTGTGCGTACACAATCCTGACATGTTATTAAAAACTAGCATACTACTCCGGAAGGCAGCAAACACACCAACACAAACTAGCGTACAGATAAAAACAACACATCAAATAAGCAGGCATAACACGCGGCTACTCGGTGCTCTCAGTCGGAGATGGTGAAGATCTCCTTCCCCTTGCCGAGGGCAAGGCTCAGCGGTCCAGGAGAATCAACCTCCTCCTCTCTAGCTGGCTCCTGGCGTGCGACGCTGCGCTGCGGTGATGGTGCGGGGGCGACTGGCGGTAGAGCGCGTGCGGCAGGCGGTGCGGCTCTGACTGGAGTAGGAGCGATGACTCGGTCGAACTCCTCAGTGGTAGGCAGACGGCGAGCAGTGGCCAAAACGGCCGGTGCATACGAGGCTGAAGACGAGACGAATGTCAGAGGCGGCGCCGTGTGGAGAAGCTCCTTCCTGCTGGCAGGACCGCCCCGGACTAAGTCCATGCGGGCAGCCACAAGATCATCTACGAGGTTGTCGAAAGACTCCTCCAGAGCCTTGAGATACTCCACAACCATCTCGATGGCTTCATCTCGCTCTCCCCGATGGCAGGCGAACGCATAGTGGCTGGTGTAAGGCACATGGCATGGGAGGTAGCGGTAGCGACGAGTCTTCATCGTAGGAAGGATGTCCCGAAGGCGAGCTATCGCCTCCCGGGCAGCCATCTGCATGGCATGCCTCTCCGTAGGCATGGCCCTTCCCACAAAACAGAAGTGGCGTGCAGCTGAACGTCCTCCCTTGAACCGCACCACAGCCTGGTGCATAGACACGTCGTCACTAAGCTTGTGCTGATAGAGGGTGAACTCCGGGCGAGCTGCTGGCGAGCTTGGTGATGGAGACGAGGAGCTTGACAAACCCCTCGGGCACGTTGGTGAACACTCGACTCTCACAGCTGTTGCCAGCCATCTACAAAAGTAGGCAAAAATTCTGAGTAGTCATGTCATAAATTTTATGATGACCAACAGAAAATAGCTACAATTGCAAAATGCTGAAGAAGCACAAAAGACGCTAATCCCTGATTAGCGGTCGCACCTAGTGGCTTCCTACAGTCAGCCTGGCTCTGATACCAAGCTTGTCACGACCGGTTTTTCAATAAAATAATTATTGAGAAACCAATCCCTGTTACGGACCAGCGAGGAAGAATTCCTTCTCACTGATAGACAATACATTGGTCACAGAAGAAAAAAATACCAGGAGTACTAAATATAATACAAAGTTGAGCAGAGACTGCCCAACAATTTATTACATGCACGCCGATAAAACAATACGGCGGATAGGGTGGCAAACTACTAACTCACGATAATGACGATGGTGGAGATATCACCGCGAGGCGAGTGATATGTCTCCAGAAGACTACAGCTCTTCGAGCGTCGGAGTGAGACTCGAGAAGACTTATTGCGGGTGGTGGAAGCGTATACAATACAAGTGACCAAAATCCGGGATCGCGCAGGACTGACTGGGACTCCTCTAGGCATCGGACGCGCTATCAAACTCTTCATCCAAGAGATCGCCTTCGTCAACATCTGGCCAAATCAACAAGCCAGGTGAGTACTATGAAAGTACTCGCAAGACAGTTCGGACATAAGGTATAACAAATGCAAACATGAAACACATGAATAAGTTAACCAGTGCGATCAGACATAGAGATAATAAATACTGGGTGCCAAGCGAGGGTCTGAATGACGCCTCGAGCGGAAACTGCCGAATAGTAATACGGGTGCCAAACGAGTGTCTGAAAGACTCCTCAAGAGGAAAATGCGGAATAATAATACAGGTGCCAAACGAGTGTTTGAAGGACTCCTCGAGCGGAAAATGCGGAATAATAATACAGGTGCCAAACGAGTGTCTGAAAGACTCCTCGAGCGGAAAATGCGGAATAATAATACAGGTGCCAAACGAGTGTCTGAAAGACTCCTCGAGCGGAAAATGCGGAATAATAATACAGGTGCCAAACGAGTGTCTGAAAGACTCCTCGAGCGGAAAATGCGGAATAATAATACAGGTGCCAAATGAGTGTCTGAAAGACTTCTCGAGCGGAAAATGCGGAATAATAATGCCACAGTCGGGCGTCGGGGCGACACCACATAAAGGGCTTATAACAGAAAGTAAAGACAGTGCATGCCGCAGTCGGATGTCTGAGCGACATCACATAAAGGGCTTATATCGAAAGTGAGAAACGAGTACACGCCACAGTCGGACGTCTGCGCGACGTCACCTAAAGGGCTTATATCACATTTCATTATTAGAACAGCTCGGAGACATAAATTATCACAAGCATGAGACACAAAATAAAGCTTGTCCATCCACTGGAATAACAATAAAACCTGAGATTTTACCACTTGAGCTTGTTCACCGGGGACAAGTTTTTCACATGGATAGATATGGATATAATGTATACACTACTGATCATGGATACGATGATTTGGAAAGAATTGACTCTGCAGAGTTTGTACTTAACCACAGCCAACGGATTTCAGTAGTCACGGGGACTAGTTCCGTCTACGGTGTTCTGGAAGGAACACGTCTAACCAGTACACACCCAATTCAACCATCCGAAGCCAGGGATCACCCTCGGCAACATTCAAGAAAAACCTTGAGTCGGGGAGGCTACAACCTCGCGTAGCATGGGATCAAATTTCTATACGCGCGCTATAAGGGGGTGCCCCCCTCTCGGTCCCAACCGGAAACACCCATGCCCCCTGACCGAATGACTGGCTTTAATCCTGGGCCAAGGTACCATCATCCCGGCCTCTCTGTTTGGTGTGTACACGGAAAGAGGTTACCAACTTACTAAACCGTATCCTGGCAATGAGACATGTGGTAGCACGGAAAGGGGAAGGGACGATAACACGGCTCCAACCATGTTAACGTCGGAAAAGTCGGATGACACAAGGCTGGCATGCTACAACAGTACCACCTTGCTGCCCTTCATGTCACCACATGATTAGGCCACCTCTCATCAGAGGTCATCGCAACTTTGGAACATGCGGGAAAAGATCGATAACGTGGCTCCAACCACGTTAACGTCGAAGAAAGTCGGATGACGCAAGGCTGGCATGCTACAACAGTACCACCTTGCTGCCCTTCATGTCACCACATGATTTGGCCACCTCTCATCAGAGGTCATCGCAACTTCGGAACAACCGGGTCGTTGCCTTACAAGCAACGAGATATTTACCGACACTCATATGCCACACACAAACTTTCACATGAACATGCAAAACATCTGCCATATCAAATGTTCAAACATGCTTGCCTGGTTCGGAGAAGTCGAAGTCTAGCTCGGCGAAGTTCGCGGCTCCGTCACCTCTCCCGGAACCTACGGCAATCACGAAACGGGTACTAACGTGAAAACCAACACACACACAGAAACTTTGCCAAATATTTTCCAAATAAATCCCATAAAAAACTAGACAAAATTTTAAGGATGTCAGAAAAAGAATCACTCAAAAATACCTTTTTATTAAAAAGTTATAAAGGTTTCTGTCCAGGGACCTTTCTGTAATGAAACAGAAAAGTTCCAGGGTTTTAACTGAGAAAACAGAAAACGTTTCGTTTGGAAATGCGCAAGCGCAAGAGAGAAGACGTACTTTGCCCGAAGGCGTCAACAAAAAACGGTTCGGGGAAATAAAACAGAGGCTGACATGCGGGGCCCGCATGTCAGGTTTGAAAGCTCGCCGGCGCCCGAAGACGGCGATGGACGCCGGCGTCGAACCACGGCGAGTTAGGAGAAACGGAGGGTACCAAGAGCTTCAGTGTCTTCTTCCGCGTCGGTGGGTGGTGGACTCGTCCAACGGGGAGCACCACGTCGACGGCGACACTATCTCCGGCGGACGGCGGCTCGGGTGAGGATGGGGAACTCCGGTGGAGGGCTGCAAGCTTCAAATTGAAGTGCGGGTCAGAACGAGAGATGCATGGTGAAGTTACTGGCAAGAGAATGGAGGCTGCGGAGCACACACGGGGGCGAATCGGGCTGGATCCCGTGGCGGGTCGCGGCGGCCGGAGTCGAGGAAGGAGACCTCCTCGGGGCTCTTCCAGTGGCTAGGCGTGCTCTAGAGGAAGTGCAGGGCTGGTGGGTGCTCGAGTTGAAGCTCGGGACCTCTATTTATAGGCAGATCGATGGGGTGGCCGTGAACGGAGAATCTCCGGCGAGCGATTACGGCGGAGCAGTGGGTTGGCAGAGGGTTTGAGCGGTCGGGCAGCATCGGTGGATGTTACGGGACTCGTTTTGCAGCTAAACGGAGCTGGCCCTGGCGTAATGGCGTCTGCCCACGGTGAGGTGACCGCACGGGCTCAACGGCGGCAGAGAGCGCGCTCCGCGCCCTGCGGTTCACGACGAGAGCGGCAGCGCATTCGGGGGAGTGGACGGCCACGCGGCGGTCTCCGGTGGTTTGGGCGGTGCTGGGTGGAGTCGGCGGCGCCGTGTCTCCCGCTGGCGCCCGCAAAGCCGCCGCCGGCGTCAGTCACGGGGCGGCGCACCTTCTGCTGCTCGTCGCCGACGCCCGCAAGATGCCAGGCACTCGTGCGGTGCAGGAACAAGTGGGCGAGGACGAGGAGCAAGGCGACGCGATGGCACTGGCGAGATCGATGCCCGTTTCTGAAGAAAACGGCAGCCGCCCCTTGACTGAATCTCTGAACCTACTGAATTTGACAAAGACCATGCACTGCAGGTGTTCGATAGTAGGTTTTGGTAAAGAGATGAATTTTGCTGGAGCTGTAACTTGGTGAGCTGGTCACTCAATGCACCCAGAGGCTGCATGAATTTACTTGGAATTTTTGGAGAAGGTTTTGAATGAATTTCACCAAATTTGGCAAATCTGGTCCAAACTTGCAGTTGATGTAGTTTGAAATTTTTGAACTGGAGACCAGTGGATCTTCATGGTTCTAGGTTGAGGGTTCAAAGGACTAGGAGGGGAAAGAAGTTTGGTGGTAAAAGTCCAAACAGAAAATGGAGTTCCTTTGTAAATCTCCAAGTGGTAGAATAGAAGACAGAAAATATTTGAATAGAATTTGAATGGAAAATAAATACATGGGGAGGTTCAACTTGCTGGATTTGATGTAAATCATGATCCAGAGGTGAGGGAGTGTTTAGGAGAGAGGATTTGCACTTATGCCATGGCAAGAAGGAATAGTTGAAAGTGGCAAAGTACCTTCCAAAAGCCATAGTGCAAATTCAGAAAAAGGTTTTCAAAAGTTCTTTTCCCAAATGAAAAAAAACATTTTGTCTTGAGTCCAAATGAAGAGCAAGAACTCCCAAGGTCAAAGGCAGATCTTGGGTGAATCCAAATAAAAATTTTGCCATAAAGAAAATATATGAGAGGGAGAGTTCTCTTGAAGAATTTTTTTTTAAATCACTCCCCTCAAGTCAAATAAAATCTTTTGAAAATTCCAAATAAAAACTTGGGTGTCACACTTTCCGCTCAAGGATTTCAAATTTTTCCTTTTCCTCGGTGACGAGGGTTTCGAGTTCCTTAATGGTGATGGTGTGCTTACTCACCATCTCCATAAGCATACGAAACATAGTGAGCTTCTTTCCTTTAAGAGAGCACATGAACTTATTTAGTTTAGCAGGCATAGGATCATCTATATCATCATCCTCATAACTATCCTCCGCATCAAGATACTCATCACTAGGAGTAGAAGGAGTGAAAAGAGGAGGATTTGATCGTGGGGTTACCTTGACCTTGTCAGGAGAGTTTCGGTCCTCTCCATCTTCTACCACGGCCTTGGCCATTAGGCACTTGTGAGCGTTGCCCTTGTAGTCTTTCATGTAGTTGTAGGTGACAACATCACCACTCTTGTTGACTAGCCTCAAGGTGTTCTGAGAATCTTGAGCAACTCCGGCAACACCACTAACGTCATCCATATCGGATTCTTCATGAGCAACCATTGCTTTCCCATCTCTCTTCTTGAGCTTTGAGTTCAAGGGGTTTGGCAGCTTCTTCTCGGGAAAGGTCTTGGGAAACCTTGGTTTATCTCTTCTCGTAGGGGCAATCGTTGGAGAAGTGGTTGGCTTCTTCACACTTGTAGCATTTTCTCACTTCCTTCTTCTGGAATCTTTCCTTAAATTTCCCCGCGCTAAACTTCTTGACAAAGAGGGCAATGTCTTCATATGAAGGGCTCTCATCGGAGTCAGTCTCATCACTGTCTTCATCCTCATCATCATCTTCTTCTCCACTTTGCTCTTCTTCATATACATGCTTGGTCTTCAATGCAAGATTGATTTTTGATGTTGAGGTACCATGCATGGCAAGATGTTTTGTAGCGTTTGCCTTCGACTCTTCAAATAGTTGGAAGGTGGATATGATGTCATCCGGAGTCATTTCCTTGAATCCATGTTGTTGTCTTATGTCCCACACCATTTGGTGATGATACGGAGCAAGAGCATGAAGCAACTTATCCACGGGAAATCGCTTAGTCAAGTTGAATCCATCTTGTGTCTTGTCACATTTACATGACTTGATGTCGGCAGTGAGAGTCATGAGACGCTCAAGGAGTTGCTTGGGAGATTAACCTTTCTCCATACAAATTTTTTGCAATTGACCCTTGGCAATTTCATATTGAGCAAGCCGGAGAGTGGAGGTACCGGTCTTGGTTCTCACAATGCTATCCCATAATTCCTTGGCACTTGTGATATGTATGTATGGTGTCCTTTGCTTGTCAGTCATACCTCTCCTTATGCACATGGTTGCTGTGTCATTGAGATTCTTGTCATACACCTATCTTGGAGTAAGATTTTTCGGGTCAACCGCTTGGTAACCATGCTCCAAGATCTCCAACATCTCATCATTTCCATATCGAAGATGATCCTGCATAGCAACTCTCCACAAAGCAAAATCGGTAGTGTCATCAAGTAAAGGAGGTTTTCCTTGAGGGTTATACTTTGTTTTATCTATTTGGGGTCTTGCATAGCCAAGGAACACTGGAGTGTTCATTACTAGGAGGTTGTTGGCCAAGTGAAGGAGTAGGCACAGCTGGCCTCGAGGCCGCACCACCGGAAAGTGGTGTGAGCATCGTGGTTAGTGTGGCTAGTCTCATTTGGACCAAGGCCTCAAGAGAAGCATCATGCTCCTCCTTTTGCTTAGCAAGCACCCATTCCAGATCCTCAAAAGTGAAGGACTTGACTTCCGTGGAAGCCGCACCCGTATTCTTCGGATCTGCAACAAGGGGACTCCCATCGGGGTTCATCTTGTTCTAGGGCGGTTAAGCCACAAGAATAGAGCATGAGGCTCTGATACCAATTGAAAGGATCGAGATGGACCTAGAGGGGGGGTGAATAGGTACAATTACAAATTTTAATTATTACTTAGCAATTTTAGGCAATAATGCGGAATATGAAAGTGAGCCTAACAATTGCAAGTAATGCTAAGAGCTAAGCAAGATAAACCAGTAACACAAAATAGGTGAGTAAGCAAGCACAATATGATATAAGTAAGTGCTAAGAGACAAGTAACCACAAGTAGAGAGTTAGGGTTAGGGATAACCGCAACTCCGGGAGACGAGGTTGTATGCTGATGTTCACTTCCTTGGAGGGAAGCTATGTCACCGTTAGAGAGGTGGATGTTACCACGAAGGAACACCAACGCCACGAAGGCTCACCCTATTCTCCCTTTGAGACAACCCCACGAAGGCGTTTCTCAACCACTAGTGGTAGACCTTGCGGTGGTCTCCAAACCCTCACAAACTTTTCCGGGCGTAATCACAATGGTCAATTCCTCTCCGAAAGACTCCTACCGCCTAGGAGTCTCCAACCTCCAAGAGTACCAAGAACGATGGGGAAAAGCTCAAGACTTGCTCAAATCACGAATTCCTTTGGTGCAAAGAAGCGGAAGGAGTGGATCTGTCACTTGGTCGGACAACTTCTCTCAAATGCTCTCAAATTCCGTAGGGATCTAAGATTTGGTGTGGAAGAGTGAGTGAGAGAGAGAGAGAGAGTGAAATGTGTTCTAGGGTTTGTTCAAAGTGAATGGTCAACCCTCTCCTGTGGGGGAGGAGGGCTATATATAGTGTGAGCCCAAATGTCGCCGTTGTAGTGCAAGTGAACGGGCAGGCCGGACATCCAGGCAAGGGGCCGGACGTCCGGCCTGGCAAGGCACATAAAGAACAAAGCAGAAGCAGAGGGAAAAACAAAGGGGCCAGACATCCGGGGCCAAGCCCAAACATCCGGCATATCAGGAAAGCCCGGACATCCGGCACATGGCCGGACATCCGGCAAGTTCACCAAATCGAATAGCCCTCTGGATAGCACAAGCCGGACATCCAACAAGGAAGCCCGGAAATCTGGGGTGCATGGAGAGCCCGGACATCCGGCATAGAGGGCCAGACATCCAGAAGACAGCACCCGCACAAAGTGCTCTCTGGACAGCTGGGTCCGGATATCCGGCGAGCAGGCTGGATATCCGGCGTGCGTCCCGGACATCCGGCATGGCCAGAGATAGAACATTCCAGAGAACATAGTGATCGATCTAAAGAATCTTTGGGAAGGAGGTTTGTGGCAAGAGCAAGTCTTTTACTAACCCTATCGATCCCCTCTTAATAGTGCGGGATTCTATACTCAAGAAAACAATTATGTAATCATTTTGATACTTCATCCTTGAGTAAAATCACTCTGTATGCTCATGATCCACACACCTTTGATGAACCGGGGAGTAACACCCGAGATTTACTTGACAAACATAGTTAGTCTCCTACATGTATATTGCCATCAACATCAAAACATGATGTAAGGGCATGATTGCACTTTCATGTGAGGACTACATCACCTCCAGCATGTGACGCATCACCCCCGAGAGTGGCTACATCAGCTGAGTTGATCATAATAGGCAATGACAAAGGTACTGATCTTCCACCTCTACATGAGAATGAGGAATGCCTTGTCAATTTAAATGCACCATCTGATAAGCTACACACTACTTTGATCACACCACCTATTTTAGAGGACTATGTTCATAATTTGACTTTGCATGTGATCAAACAACTAAAAGATCAACAATTTCGAGTGGACCCATTGAGTTAGCTATTAATATGAAAGAACCATGTGAATCAGGGAATAAATCAGATTTGGATCAAATACGTTTGAAAATAATTGTGCCAATGTTTAATCATTTTGATATGACCTCGAATATTGGTGATGATTCTGTGTCAAATGACTTATTGCATGTTTGCTTATTTAAGCATGTTGTAGCATGTAAATTTGATGCAAGTAAGGTTTATTCACCAATGTTGGGATGGTGGAATGATGAACATTGTCAACCTTTTGAAATGAATAAGAGCTTCACTTATATGTGCAAACTGAGTTGCAATATTTTCATGCCTTCTACTTCTTGTGATAATATTTTGTCTTTAGATTTTATGAACTATGAAGGTTACTCGTGTATACATGTGTCATATGTGCAAAAACCAAGAAAAGTAAAAATGGATGACATATACATATATAACATGTACACCTTGTCTCTTTTGTTACCCACATTTCAGATTAAGCAACGCCGAGGACGGCTTTGTTTTCAAGAAGGGGAGGATGATGAGGACATGACTACCTTGGATACGACCAAAATATTGCATACATGTATATTTGTGAGGTGATTTCTAATGCAAAGTATGCAATAATTTATTTATGTCATCCAGGACAAAAATACTTCACAAACTTTTGTGTCATGTCTAATTGCAGGTGTATGGGACATTTGTACAATACACATATGAAGATAAGGGAGAAAGAGATGTTTACTTGTTGTTCAAAAAGTCCTCTCATGTCACTTTTGGCCCAAGAGAAGATAGACATTTATACAAAAGTCTCTCACGTTCTGGACTCAGATTCGGACTGCACAGATATACCTGACTCAAAATGTCAACAACTCTTTGATCCAGACTCTAAATTGGGTGATTCTTTTTGTTGGAAAGTAAATTTTGTGCATGTTCCAACCCAATTGGATTCACCTTCAAATTCGTCCGGAGCATTTAGTTATTGACGAAACAATCTGGCGCTGCAACAGAATCCGAGTCAAACTACAAGTCCAAAGGTGTTACATGACCTCCACTTGGGCCCATTGGCCTTGTACGACCTAGGGTTAGTTTTAGGCTGCCTTGGGACGTCCTCCCACTTCCTTGGCCGCCACCCCTTGCTCCTATATAAGTAGATCCATCTAGTACCTTTTTTCTTGGGTTTGTTTAGATTAAAAGTTCGCCATAGCTGCAACTTCGCGTACTTCGTTTGTGTTCAACAACCAGACCAAGACGTCACAGAACCCCACTTGATCAATAAATCTTTCCTCTTATCTTCGCAATATCTAGATTGAAAACTTAGTTTCTTGTTTGTTCTTCGTTTGCTTGCAGGAAATAGACCCTCGTGGTCAGGTTGATCATGCTCCGGCGTGGTCAATAACCTCTCGGAGTTGGTTTAGCGATTGCTAAGGCGCGATGTCCTCGCACGTTCGTAGTCGGATCATCAAAGTCTACTCCATAGAAACGATAGCCACCATCTCATCGAAAGACGGGACATCTTTGCCTCTATCAGCAGGTGGCTGTACCTTTCCTACCCACCCATCTTCTCTACTACTTAAAAAGAACGTAAGGTTTCATTTCACCTTTCTTCCCACCCCTCTTCGTCCAACCTACCCTATATGATAATCAATCAACTTAATTTACTTACCTTCTGAACCAATTCCACTTTATTTTACTTACCAAACTTCTGATCAAAATATAATAAATAAAAAAGATTCAGGAATGTCTGAGCAAGATCAGATTGTTCAGATTTTTCTTGTGCTGCCTTCAAAATTTTATGTGTGAAGTGTGCTAGATGAAACATTGTTCCCATGGTAGTGTCAGTCGACACCTGTTGAAGCAGAAGAGAGGACACACCACTGCTAAAAAAGGCTACATATACGTAATGTTCTATGAAACCTTATGTAAATCCTTTGAACCCTAATCAAATTGTCCCCGCCACTGCTCCAGCAAAAAGAAACCCATCAAACCAACCAAACAAACTGGTACTCAGAATAACTTTAAACATCTATCCTAGGTTGCATAGGTCTTCATCCTTGTGATATGCAGCAACAAGCATCACTAAGAAACATCGCTCGGACAGTTTTCTTCCCCCAGTGGATTTCGATTTGCCTTCCTTTTCTGGAAAATCGACTAAAATGAATCTAATAATCAATCGGTTTGTTAGATTGTTTGCCCCTACAAGTTTTGCTTGAGGTCAGGTGTAACACCCCGGATGTAACTTTCCATATTTGTAACTCCAACTCTTGCCATTTTCGGCTATGTGTTATGATATTCCCTCCGTGGTCGGGTTTTGTCTTTCGTTTTGCATTTTGTTCATGCCATGCATCTCATATCAGGTCATTATGTGCATCTCATTTGCATACGTGTTCGTCTCATGCGTCCGAGCATTTTCCCCGTTGTCCGTTTTGCAATCCGGCACTCCCACGCGCACCAGCGCACCCCTCTTGTCTCTTTTCGTGAGCGGGTGTTAAACGTTCTCAGAATGGACCGAGGTTTGTCAAGTGGCCTTGGTATACCACCGGTAGACCACCTGTCAAGTTTCGTTCCATTTGGAGGTCGTTTGATGCTCCAATGGTTAACCGGGTAACCGCAAAGTCCTTTTGTGTGTTGCAGCAAAACCCCCCTCCAAACAGCCCAAAACCCACCTAAGTCACTTCCATGCTCTAGGTCGTTCGATCACGATCATGTGGGCGAAAACCGGCTTCATTTGGACTCTCCTAGCTCCCTATGCCTATATAAACACCTCCCCCTCCGAAATCCGGGTCAAACCCTAGTCTCTTCCACCCCGCGCCGCCGGACACGTCCGGTCCAGCCGGACGAAAGCCGCCGCCGCCGCGCCCGACCAACCAGAGCGCGCCACATGGCGGCCCCGTATGCCGCGCCGCCGCCGGCCCGCGAGCCCGCGTCTGGCCCGCGGAGCCCGCGCGCCTCCGCCTCCTCCTCCCGAGCGCCCCCGCGCCCGCGCCGTCCTCGTCGCCGCTCCGCTGTTCGCCGCCGTTCCCGCCCGCCTCCGCTGGCCGCCGCAACTCCAGCGACCTCGCCTGGCGCGCCCCACCGCCGCACGCCGCCGTCCGCCGCTGCCTCTTCTTCCTCGACGTCCGCGACCGCCGCCGCCCGTGCCCGCCGTCGACCCCACCGTCTCCTCCCTCGCCGCCGTCTCTCTCCGTCGCCGGCAGCCGTGCCCGCTCCGGCCGTCCTCGATCCGGCGGCCCGAACCCTAGATCGGGCGAGATCCACGGTTGACTTCTTCTCCCCCCCCCCCCCGAAATTATTCCAAGTCCCAGACATTTTTACATATATTCTCCTGTTCATTGCATCATAACTCTCTGCTTACTGCTCCGTTTCATGCATGTGATATATCAAAATGTTCGCCTCGAGATGCTCTTCATTTTGTTCCATTATGCCATGTTCATTTCAGTCCATCTTGATGCCCAAATCTCTGGTGCAAGAGTGCTATATGCTGTTAACTGCTGTTACTTATCAGAACTTGGTGTTTTGTTAATTTTGTTGCATTTATTGTGTGCATTTTATGGGCATGAGCTCTACAGGTGTTTTGATCTATGCCATGATATCTTTACAGAGGTGTATGCCCTGTATTTTTGTGATCTATGTGATGACTAGCACAAGCGTGCAAACTAGGCTTCGTGATGTTTTTGTTTTCAGAGACTTAGGATTTTTGCCAAGTCTGTTACAACTGTTATTTTGTTGCCATGTATCCATGTGGCTGCAGAGAGATCCATGCTTCTTTTGGTGATGTTTATTAAGGATGTTTTGTAGATATAGTTGTGCTCTATCCATCCATGCCCCTGTTTGCAATTATGGAGTGCCCTAGCATGTCTCAGTCTTGCTCTACTTTTGCTATAAAATATTCCTGGCAGATTTTTAACATGATATTCAATTTTGCCAAGGTTGTTGTAGTTGTTACATACATGCTATGAACTTTCTCTTGCCATGGTTAGCTTCATAAACATGTCATCTTGCTGTAGGTATGCTTGTTTGGTCATGCATTGCTTTGTGGTGAGTTAATCAAGCTCACCAAGATGCCTTCATAATACTGTTTCTGCCATGCTCTGTTTTCTGCTAAGTCTGAAACCTATTAACGAAACTTGCTATATTTACATGGGTGCCATCATATCTTCTGATCCTTTTTGGCTCATGGTCAGTAAGGGACTTTTGTTTTATGCATTTAGTAGAGTCATGCGATGCCTTGTTTTGCTATGTTAAGTTCCTGTAGCATGTGTTTTTCTTGCTCTGAACATTGCTACCTGATGCTGTTTCAGCCATGTCCAGTAATTTCACCAAGTCTGTGAACCTGATATCTTTTGCACTTTTGCCATGCTTGTTTGAGCCTGTTATATTGTGATCTAGCCGTAGCTCAGTGTTCATCTTTTGTCAATCATCTCCTGTAGATTACTGTCATTTGCTTTGTTGCTATGTTGTGGTGCTGTAGCATAGTTACTTGATATATTCTAAGTGCTATCATGCTGTTAATCACAGATTCGTGTCATTCTTGTTTTGCTTGCCATTTGCAAACCGTGCATCCGTTTCTGGTGATCTTTATATCGATTTCGACCGAAATCATCTCATCTTTCCAGTGGAATGCTTAGTTTGCCAAGTTACTGCCTTGTTCATCATTTTTCCTCCGGAGCACGCATATGCATCGCATACCACATCTCGCATATCATACATGTTTTGCATCATGTTGCTTGTGCATTTCCCGTGATTGATTGTGGTTCCATGCTTGTGTTCTTGTTTTGGGTAGAGCCGGGAGACGAGTTCGTGAACGAGGAACCTGTTGAGTACGCTTACGAGGATCAAGTTTTCGACAACTCTAAGAACCTTGCAGGCAAGATGACCGTACCCTCGAAATCACTTCTATCTTTGCTTTGCTAGTTGTTCGTTCTATTGCCATGCTGCGGTACCTACCACTTGCTATATCATGCCTCCCATATTGCCATGTTAATCCTCTAACCATCCTTTCCTAGCAAACCGTTGTTTGGCTAAGTTACCGCTTTTGCTCAGCCCTTCTTATAGCGTTGCTAGTTGCAGGTGAAGTTGAAGTTGGTTCCATGTTGGAACATGGATATTTTTTGGAATATCACAATATCTCTTATTTAATTAATGCATCTATATATTTGGTAAAGGATGGAAGGCTCGGCCTTATGCCTGGTGTTTTGTTCCACTCTTGCCGCCCTAGTTTCCGTCATACCGGTATTATGTTCCTTGAGTTTGCGTTCCTTACACGGTTGGGTGATTTATGGGACCCCCTTGACAGTTTGCCTTGAATAAAACTCCTTCAGTAAGGCCCAACTTTGGTTTTACCATTTGCCAACTAAGCCTTTTCCCTTGGGTTTTCGCGAGCCCGAGGGTCATCTTTATTTAAACCCCCGGGCCAGTGCTCCTCTGAGTATTGGTCCAACCTGTCAGTCGCCGGTGGCCACCAGGGGCAACTCTTCGCCTATCGGAAGCTTGGACAATCCGGTGTGCCCTGAGAACGAGATATGTGCAGCTCCTATCGGGATTTGTCAGCACATTCGGGTGGCTTTGCTGGTCTTGTTTTACCATTGTCGAAATGTCTTGTAAACCGGGATTCCGAGACTGATCGGGTCTTCCTGGGAGAAGGTTTATCCTTCGTTGACCGTGAGAGCTTATGATGGGCTAAGTTGGGACACCCCTGCAGGGTATTATCTTTCGAAAGCCGTGCCCGCGGTTATGAGGCAGATGGGAATTTGTTAATGTCCGGTTGTAGAAAACTTGACACTTGACTTAATTAAAATACATCAACCGTGTGTGTAGCCGTGATGGTCTCTTCTCGGCGGAGTCCGGGAAGTGAACACGGTTTGAGTTATGCATGAACGTAAGTAGTTTCAGGATCACTTCTTGATCATTACTAGCTTCGCGACCGTTGCGTTGCTTCTCTTCTCGCTCTCACTTGCGTATGTTAGCCACCATATATGCTTAGTGCCTGCTGTAGCTCCACCTCATTACACCTTCTTTTCCTATAAGCTTAAACAGTCTTGATCTCGCGGGTGTGAGATTGCTGAGTCCTCGTGACTCACAGATTCTACCAAAACAGTTGCAGGTGCCGACGATGCCAGTGCAGATGACGCAACCGAGCTCAAGTGGGAGTTCGATGAGGAACGTGGTCGTTACTATGTTTCTTTTTCTGATGATCAGTAGTGGAGCCCAGTTGGGACGATCGGGGATCTAGCATTTGGGGTTATCTTATTTTTATTTGGATTTGACCGTAGTCGGTCTATGTGTGGATTTTGGATGATGTGTGAATTAATTTATGTATTGTGTGAAGTGGCGATTGTAAGCCAACTCTTTATCCCATTCTTGTTCATTACATGGGATTGTGTGAAGATGACCCTTCTTGCGACAAAACCACAATGCGGTTATGCCTCTAAGTCGTGCCTCGACACGTGGGAGATATAGCCGCATCGTGGGCGTTACATCAGGTAACCTAACAGCCGCCGCCTCCTCCCTTCCCAACTGCAGCCGCATTGTACCTCTCCATCCTCTCTTCCCCTCGCCGCTGCTAGAGACTAGTGGCCGGGCTAAGTCTTGACACTGGTCGATGAAGGCGGCGACGGGGAGATGTCTACTCTATTAACCTTCGTTGGTAACATGTGATATATGGATGATGACCTGAGGCAGACATTATGGCTGCGCAACAGTGAAGGTGGGTGTTTCCGGCCAGGTCGATAGTCACCGGTGGCGAGGCATCGAAGGTCGTGAATCCATCTACAACTACGAGGGCACAGTGGCAGCCTTCTTCGCCCCTACGAGGTGGTCCTCCGCTTGGGCAGACGGCGGTGTTATCTTGCGCTACAAGGCGGTTGTTGCAACGGCTGTAGGGTCTTGGACCTTCAGATCCAGGCAACGATGAGTATGTTTTGCCGAGGGCAGGTGGCCATACTTTTCCTACCCGCCCCTCTTCTTCAATTCCAAAAGATACACATCATTTTTATAGACTCCACTGTAAATCTGACATCAGTTTCTTTGACCGTGACAAATCAAACATTTTTCATGGCAATTTCTGTTGCCGAGCACATCATAGACGAAATCTTGATGATTACTGTGCCTTTGCGCACATTTCTGCAAAATAGACAAAAGACTAGCAAACGGTCCCTTTATATAATTTTCATTCAACTATTCAATATTTAATGGACCGTCATATTTGGCACACGTGTGGTGGATAGCAAAACTACCACACCACCGATCCTTATAGATAACTGACACATACAGAAGGCCTCGTTCTGCTCGATCGAACGAGCGTTTGAACTCGGCTCGATCGTAGGAGGCTTCCACCGATTTTTTTCCTCCTGATTTTTATTTTCAAAACGGTTTTTCTCTCTCCCGGTTTTATGCTAGTTAATTTAGGTGGGAAGAAAAAGAAATAGTAAAGTGCTTAAAAGAGGACTTGAACTCAGGTCTAATGCATGCCCGCTATGACTAATAACCAACTCACCCATCTTAAGTTGTTGTCCATGGTATGCAAACAACGGAATTTGAACCCTTCTTCTTTCTACCATGTCAACGAAAAGCTTAATTTTAGGCTTGATAACTTTGGCCGAGCAGCATGATAACTATGACATGTGCATGCTGATAACTTCAAACATTAACACCCCTGATTAAAAAAAATGACATGATAAAGCTGGTAACTATATCATGAGAAGGTCGATAACTACAGCGTGAAAATCACAGTAACTTTAATATGTGCAACATCGTAATTTTCCACAAATAAAGTGCGCGCCGGGGGGGGGGGGGGGGGTTATGTTTGAACAACCCCCTCCCCCTTCGTGAAAGTTACCACGGCGTTTTGAGTGTACGTTATGGTTTTCAGAGGAAGCCTGATAGCATACAAAAAGAGGGGGAAAAAATATGAAATTTTGACATACTACATCCCATGTTTCAAATTACCGCGATGTTTATATAGTTATCAAGTTTCACTTCGTCTATTATCATGCAATTTTCACATAAGTTACTAGGGTAAATTTTCCAATGATTTTTTCTCATAGGTCAAAAATTAACGCGGTGTTTCCCCGAAAAAATTACCACGGTGTTTGTACATAAGTTATCAGTTCTTCGGTTTGTGTATTAACATGTTATTTGCACACAATTTACCAAGGGTATGTTTTTCAACCACCTTCTCCCATTTGGTCAATGTTACCGTGGTGTTTATACCCAAGTTATCAGATCTGTAGTTCGTATATTATCATGGCACTTACACACAAGTTATCGAGTGTATGTTTTTCAACAACTTTTGCCCTTCGCAAAAAATGTTACCGCGGTGCTTATTCGTATATTACCATGCTATTTTCACATAAGTTACCAAGGGTGTGTTTTTAAACAACTTTTCCCTATTTGGTCAATGGAACCGCGGTGTTCTGTACGTAAATTATTGGGTATGTGACACATATATTACCATACTATTTACACATAAATTAGCGAGCATATATTTTTCAACAAAAAGTTTTTCGAGTCAGAATGTTATCATCATGTTTTGTATGTAAGTTATCAGTTAAGCGGTGCTTATATTACCATGTTATTTACATAGAGATTACCGGTGCACATTTGTAATACACCCCTTAGGGTCAAAGTTATTGTGGTGTTTGTATGTATGTTATCAAGTCCGCGGAGCGTAAATTATCATCTTATTTACACATAAGTTAACGTGGTTATGTTTTTCAACCACTTTTTTCCTCGGGTCAAAATTACCATGATGTTTGTGGGTAAAATTATGAGGTCTGCGGGGTATGTTTCTAATTCCCTGGTTCAAAATTACCATGGTGTTTTTGCGCAAGTTATCATGTCTACAGTGCGTATTATTACCGTGCTATTTGCATAGAGTTACCGGGGTTTGTTTTCAATAATATTTTTCTATGTCAAATTTATCATGGTGTTTGTACGTAAATTATCAGATCAACTGTATATAAATTATCATGATATGTACATAGAAGTTACCGAGGATATATTTCTACATCAATCTTTCTTCGGTCAAAGTTAGCATGATATTTATACGTAAGTCGTTAGGTCTTAAAATGTAGTACAAATGATGCACCAGTGAAGCTAAAAAACCCACGGAACATGTTTTCTTTAGCCAACATTATGTTTTCCTAACTAGGACTCTACCCAGCATTGGGCCCAGCCCAACTCTTTTCTCTCTCTGAAGCCCATCGAGAATGTTGTCTTCAACTTCCAACCAACGAAACCTGTATCTGAAAACTGAAAACACAGACACAAAGAACTCCCAATTATCCATCATACTTGTTGATTTAGGCTACGAATCGCGTGGACTTCAACATGAAATTCGTAGATCTCTTCATTGCGAATCCATTTTAGTTGAGCACGCAACTTATTGTTCAAAGATGAAGGAGATCGATGCAAGTGTCCTATCTTGAAGTCGGCGCTCGCCGGAGCCTATGGCCGTGGCTAGAAGCTTGGCCAGCAGAACAGCGGGCAGCAGAGGCTACTATGGCCGAGACGTGTGGAGGACGTGGTCGTCGATGGGCTGCAGGGGAGGCAGGAATCCCATGGAGATGGTGATGGAGCTCCTGCACCGGCAAGTGTTGGCCGTGGAAGGAGCTGCTCGCCGGAGCAGCAGGCTATGGCGGCGACTTGAGGAGGCGCTGGTGCTCGAGGGGTGCAAGGGAACAGGTGGTGCGATTGAAGCTGCTGATGGCCGGTCAATGCGTGCTCGCGGCGCCATGCCTGGGCCAGATCGAGCCGTTGCCAGATCTGACGGCGCTGGATGCGGTAGATCGTTTTGCAATCTGCCACCGGTTGCCAGATACATATTTCGATATTTAATAGCAAGAGTTGATGGTCAGAACTCAACAAATGATACTCCCTCTATAAACTTTTATAAGAGCGTTTAGAATTTTAGGACACAGCCAACAAATGGGGAATTAGACCATTTTACCCTCGATTTGAGCTCGCGCCGTCCCCATCCCCCAGGAGCTCGCGCCGTCCCCATCCCCCAGGAGTTCGTGCCGTCCCCTTCCCCCAGGAGCTCGCGCCGTCCCCATCCTCCAGGAGCTCGCATCGTCCCCATCCTCCAGGAGCTCGTGCTGTCGTCTTCCTCCAGGAGCTCGTGCCGTCGTCTTCCTCCAGGAGCTTGCGCCGTCGTCCTCCTCCAGTAGCTTGCGCCGCCCCCCTCCTCCATGAGCACGCGTCGTCCTCATCATCCAGGCGCTCGGACCCGTCTCCAAGCGCTCGGCCCCTTCGTCCAGGCGCTCGGCCCCGCGCCCAGGCGCCCAGTTTGGTCGCCTCCGCCTCAGCTTGGTCGCCGCCGCGCCCAGCTTGGTCGCCGCCCCCTCAACTTGGTCCTCGCCGCGCCCAGCCCACCTGGATCGTCGCTGCCGCACGTGGTCTCCAGGCAGGTTCTCCTTGCCTCGCCCCTTGCACAACAACAGAAATTACTCCATGAATTTACAGAAGAATTACTCCGTGTTCACATGCTGTAGTTACAGTAAGATCATGATCTACAGCATGGAGTACTTGTCTGCAGTAATGTGATCTTGCTCAAGTAAATCGTGAACTACAGCTGGGAGTACCTAGCTGCAGTAATCTGATCTTGCTCCCTAGAGTAAATTTTACTGTAAATTCTGCAAACAGACTGGAGTATCAGTTAGATTCGGCATAGATTGAGTTAAATGCATAGGTTCAGATCAATGCATAATCACATATGAGATGTTGCACTTGTTTGTCAAAATACAGAGTATTGTACTCCTACTGCACAATACTCCTTGTCGAAACATTACTAATTTGCAAACAGTGAGAAGTAAACATGGAGTAAACATTTATAATTTCTCATTTGCAAACAGTGAGAAGTAAACATGGAGTTACTTGTAACTACAGCATTTGTAATTTAAAGAAGAATTGTCACTTGTCTGCACAGTATCACTTGTGTGTCAAGAAACATCACTATGAAATGGATTATGTCAAAAGACAAATCTGTCAAATGAGTAGCACATTGACCAAATGAGTACCAGTACCTTGTTTTAATTTTGTTTAATGCATTCTGGTTCCTAGAGTTGAATCATCTGTATTTCTGCAACCGGACCATATTAATAAGAAATTTACTCATTGACATATCTGTATTTTGTTTGTTGCAACCAATCTAAACGTTACTGCAGTTAAATGCTAATCAAATGAAGGAGCATTTTGTCTCTACAGCTAGAATCTTACAGAGTACAAATGCAGAAGTCTCAGTTAAATTCACAAGAAGTTTCAGTTACTACTACTCTTGCATTATCTAGATGGCATTACTACTACATTGCAGAAGATACATTGTTTCAGGGTTAAGCAACCTAGAGATAAGATCCATGGTTTGTTTGTTTTTCCCTTTTTGGAGTATTAAACTTGCTTTTTTGGAAAATTTCAGAGTAATTATGGTGCAAGAGGAGCAATACTAGAAGAGCAATAACACTTATTGAGGCAGGGACAAGCAGCAACACTTATTGAGGCAGAACAAGAGGAGCAATACTAGAAGCAACAACACCAGAACAGTATGGTGCTCCCAGACTTGAACTGCACACCACCTGCAGGAGAAGAAGGAGCAAATGTCAACATGGTCCAAGAAGAAGCAAGTGATAATGATAATATGCCCCAAGAAGAAAATGATGATGACAATATGCTCCAAGAAGAAGCAGATGATGATGACAATATGCTCGAAGAAGAAGCTGATGATAATGACAATATGCTCCAAGAAGATGACAGTATGCTCCAAGAAGCAATAGGTACAGTTTTGATCATACTCCTAGTTGATATACTCCTTCATACTCCAATTTTCATAGTTTTCTTACTGTACCACAATTTCCCTAAACTTTTTTTTTCCTTTTGCTACTGTAGGTAGTCAGCACATACATAGGCAAAGAATGTCAATGATAGCTGAGCAGAGATATGCTGCCTACATGGCACTGCATACCCTGAATCTGGCCAGGGGTGGCAAGTTCAAAAGAAATGACAAGAAGGATGTTGCTCAAATTTTTCAAGTTGGCGTTCAACATATTCGGAAAATTTGGACGACAGCAAAGGAACAAATAGCGCTTGGTCGGGAGGTGGATGTATCCAGCAAAAGGAAAGGAAGATGCGGAAGAAAAGGAAAGGATGATACTCTATCCCAAATCCCCACAGTTCCATTGAACAGAAGGTCGACTCTCAGGTCACTTGCTCGCCAATTGGGTGTCAGTCATACTACACTCTACAAGAAACTCAAGCTTCGCAAGATTAGGAGGCACTCCAATCGTCTGAAGCCATCCTTGAAAGAAAAGAATAGAAGAGAGAGGATCAAGTTTTGTTTGTCAATGCTTGACGAGACCACCTTAGCAGCTCCAAGATCTAAGTTCATTGGTATGCACAACATTATGCATATTGACGAAAAGTGGTTCTATATGATGAAAATGAACAGAAACTACTACCTCCTCCCGGAGGAAGATGATCCGGTCAGAACTGTTCGGAACAAGAACTGTATTGGGAAAGTGATGTTTCTGACCGCTGTTGCTCGACCCAGATATGACGCTGAAGGCAATATGACATTCTCCGGTAAAATTGGTGTATGGCGCTTTGTGCAAGAGATTCCCGCTGCTAGAAGAAGCGAATATAGAGCAAGAGGGACCATTGAAATGAAGTCCGTCAACGTGAACCGACGGGTAATGAGGAGGTATATGATAGAAAAAGTGGTTCCAGGAATAAAGGAAGTTTGGCCCGCAGATGATACTAATCCAATATTGATCCAGCAAGATAACGCCAAAACGCACATTCTTCCCGGTGATGCAGAGTTTGCAGAAGCTGTGGCTACAACTGGTCTGGACATTAAAATAATAAACCAGCCTCCAAATTCTCCTGATATAAACGCACTTGATCTTGGATATTTTAGATCCCTTGAGTCTTTGACCGACTACAGAGCACCAACGACTATCAAAGAACTGATTCAAGGTGTGCAGGAAGAATTTGATGAGTATGATGCCGGGAAACTCAACATAATATTTCTAACACTTCAGACCGTCATGGTAGAAGTGATGAACCATGGAGGAGAAAATTCATACAAAATTCCACATATGCGCAATGAGAGATTGGAAAGGCAAGGAATCCTACCGCCTAGAATTCACTTTCCCCGTGAAGTTTATGAAAATGCCATGGAGATTCTAGAACAAGATGTCCAGTAAGCTTGGATTGGAAAGGGAGAGATACCGTGCTCCATGTTTGTAGTGGAAAGTCTTGTACTCGATGTTTGTAATGGAAAGTCTTGTACTCGATGTTTGTGGTGGAAAGGAGAGGAGGGGATATGAGTTTCTGAATTTTAGGAATTTTATATGAATTTTAGGAAGTTTCAGAATTTATCCCAGAAATTTATATGAAATTTCTGAATTTGTAGAAAGGCTTTCTATGATTACATTACCTGAATTTTATATGAAGTTGTGGAAAGGATATGTATGATTTCAGAAAATTTTATATGAAGTTTTTGAATTTGTTGGAGAGGAGACAGAGGAGAAGAAAGGGCTTTGTATGATTACATTTTCTGAAATTTTATTAATTGTATGCTGTCAGACTTCTTTTATTCCTGCACCTCTTAGAAAAAATAACACAAACATGCCTCTAGTGGAAGTAGATAAATAGGCTAATGAAAGAGTACTCGTTCTAGTGGTAGATTAATTGGACAAAATTAAAAGATCATGGTCAGACTGCTCATGGTCATAAGCAGAGCAATGTAATGCATACACTGTTGAGAGTCTTGCCGCACTGGCATTTTCTTATAAACTAAACGCCCACATTTCATCATTTGTTCTCGAACAAAAGATTCACAGAAGCAGTAGATAAGACTGCACTTGTTATCGCAATAGCAAATGACAGGTGATTGGTTGGGTATACCTGCTCCACTGCATTTGCTATAGCACATGTGTTCTTGCAAAAATTGCCGATACAAACTGAGTATGAATAGAAGCACAGTATGAAAAGAAGCAGCACATCATCATTGGCATTCCTATTTGGCATTTTACTCCTAGATACAGTATGATTATTTCTGGAGTAAAAGCAGCAAGCCTACCACTCTAGCATCGGTGAGTCCCTAGAGCAATTCTTGTATGCACTTCTCACAATAGTACTCCTCGAATCATCCATACATCCATACAGAAGCAAGAAGCAAGAAGAGTACATGCAGACACAGAGTTCGCCGCACTCCACCGTCGACGCAGCAGAGGAAGATGGCGGGGCGCATGGAGGAGCTGCTGCAGCCTGAACGAGGACCCACCGCTGCTCTGCTTCGACGACGCCGTGGACGACCCCCGGCGTCCGACTCGCTCCCCCGCCCCTGCTTCTGCCGCTCCAGGGGCTTCTTCACGCACTCCTTGCTCCAGCAGATCTCCGGCCCAACATGGGGTAGGCGCTCCTCCTTGCAGGTCGAGGGCGACGAGGAGCGCCGGCGTTCGTTGCCGGCGTCGTCAAGCAGAAGAAATACGTCACCGTCGTCGAGCAGGACAAGGCTGTCCTCCCGCTCCTCCTCGACCTTGGTAAAAAGGGCAACTTTGCCTCGAGCGGGAGAAGGTGGCGCAGGAGACGCCAGCGAGAGGGAGAAGGCGGCGCAGGCGAAAGGGAGAAGGGGCGACACGACGCGGGCGAGCTAGGTAGCGGCGCCGGCGTGAGGGAGAGCGGCGCCGGCAAGAGGGGGCTAGGGATTTGGGGAGAGAGTGCGGTGAGAGGGAGGGGAATCAGCAGAGCGAGTGAGCAATGAGTGAGTGAGCGCGGGGGCAAAATGGGAAACCACACAATTTGCGTAGTGTTACGAAATTTGAGCTGCACTTTCTAAACGCTCTTATAAATGTTTACAGAGGGAGTATATCTGTATGCCAAAATTATATATATGAAATGTGCTTATCAGCTAGTAGCACAGAAGCTACTGGATGCATCCAGATGCTCGTGTGCTAGCTTGGCTGGTGCGCTGCTGGCCTGCGAGATGCACCACGACGCAACTACGAACACGAGCCCGGCGCGGCTCCCTGGCCAGGACCACGGCGCAGCTACGAACACGACCAGGATCGAGATGCGACTCCCTGTCCAGGAGCACGGCGTCGCGCTGCTACTCCCTTTCGTGTACACGTGGTTGTGCACCGGTGACGAAGGAATGAGACCTCGAGCTCGAGTCATGTTGGCCTGCCGGCCGCGCCGCGAGCTCTGCCGCAGTTGTGCTCGTCTCTTGCGAAGGTGCTCGTCTACAATGCCTACGTGAAAGAAAGAGAGAGAGAGGTGTTGCCAGGCCTGAATTGAGAAAGAGGGAGAGGCGCCGCACGTCCACTCCGCTGCATGCTCAGCTCGCCGAGACTTGTTCTCTCCACGCCGAGCAGCCCGAGCCGTGACGCAGTGACGGGCGCCGTCGTCCCCGTCGCGGCCTTGGACGCTGGGTCGGCGGCCCGCTCGCGCACACCGAGAGTTGCTTCGCCGCGCTCATGAGCTCGCCTGACCCGCGAGGTCCGCTAGCAGCGGCGGAGAAAGAAAAGTTTGGGTACCCACAAGGTATTTGAGAGAATGTCCATGAGAGAAGAGTGGAGTGACTGGAGGAGAGACTGCTGGCATGTGGGCCCTCCTGTCATAACGGTCAAACATAACAGTCAGCCCTGACAGACGATCACCCGTGTCATAATTGTACTTATCTCGTTTAAAACGGTCATCAAACGTTTTTGGTAGTTTTTTGCAACAAGATTAGCTGAAAATGGTTGTTTTAGGTCACTTTTTTTTAAAGTGGCAATTCAATGGGACGACCACCACAAATGTGGTATTTTTGTCAAATACTCGGCTTGCCTCCGTCAATTGGTTGTTCTATATATTTTTTACTGTCAAACGCTGAAGTTAGTGAAGTTATTGCATTTTCCAGTCTTGTTGTCCTGTGCTTTTGTTGTGTTTGTGTCTTCTTTCTCTTTTTGTTTTCAGATTTCCACAACTCCGTGAATTAAAAAAACACTTAAACATGCGTAAAATGTCTACTATTTAAAAATAGGACATTGCTAACTTCCACACGTACTGAAGTTAAGCAACATATCCGCACAATTTCTCCATTTCCTAGCTTGTATGCATGCATTAGCTTTATCTTATTTTCTTTCTTTTTTCTGTGTGTGTCCACGGTCCATTAGCAGTTAACTAGCAGCTACTAATCATATACATGCAGAAAATATGAAATTGATGATGTCATTAAAGATTCTTCCTAATGCAAAAATTCAAAATATTTTGTAGCTCAAACCGTTGGTTCGATTGAAAAGCCGTTTTCACATAAAAGATTCGTCGCGACGAGACCTCCGAAACTTGATCCCATGTTGGTATGTTTCGATGACTTTCTTTGGGTCAAAAGTTATTAGACCTAGGCTAAGTTATCACCTATGTGGTACGCTAGTTACCATCCTGTTTACATGGGAATTATAGGGGCATAGAAATGGCTCCTCCAACATTCCTTCCACATGCAAATGCAGTAGAGCACAGGAAACCTGATCTCATTGTAAATTCTCGCTACTTCAAAAATGTAAAACATTTTATAGCTCAAATCGTCGTTTTTATTGAAAAATCGTTCTCACATAAAAAAATCCATCGCGATGAGTACTTTGAAACTAGATCTCATGTTGACATGTTTTGATCTCTTTTTTGGTCAAAAGTTAACGTAAAGTTGTCAGTTATGTTATATGTATATTGACATGTTATTTATGCAGAAGTGACCGGAGATGTGTTTTCAACGACTACTTTCCCCTGGGTCAAATTTACTGTGGTATTTATACCTAAGTTATCAGCTCCGGATGCATACATTACCGTGCTATTTGCACAGAAGTAACCGGGGTATGTTTCAATAACTTTTTATTCGGGTCTAAAGTTAACGCATTGTTTATACCTAAGTTATCAGGTCTATGATGTGTGAGTTATCATGCTATTGACAAAAAGTTACCGGAGGTATATTTCATCAACAACCCTCCCCCACCCCTCACCACCGTCGCCAAAAGTTACCAAGACTGGCGCATATAAGTTATCATGTCTGCGATGTGTGAGTTTTCATTTTATTCACACAAAAAGTTACCAAGGGTATATTTCACCAACCACCCTCCCCCCACCTGGTTACCAAATTTACCAAGACTAGGGTACATTAGTTATCAGGTCTACGATGTGTGAGTTACCGTGCTATTCACATAAAAGTTACCGGGGTATATTTCATCACCCCTCCTCGCGAAAAGTACCAGGACCGGGGTGCATAAGTTATTTCCAACATAAGTTATTTTGGCCAAAAGTTACCAAGTTAAGTATGTTATTAGCTTATGCGTGTATTGTCATGTTGTTTACACAGAAGTAATCACGATACATTTTTCGATAACTTTTTCACAGGATCAAAAGTTACCATTGTGTTTGTACTAAGCTATCAGGTCTGCGGCATGTATATCACCATGCTATTTACACAAAAGTTACCGGGGAATGTTAAAAAAATAATTCTCCGGCTGAAAGTTACCGCTGTGTTTGTACCTAAGTTATCAGGTTTACGGTGTGTATGTTACCATGCTATTTATACAGAAGTTACCGGGGTATGTTTGCACTAATTTGTTTCTCCGGATCAAAATTAGCGGTGTTTGTACGTAAGTTATCAGGTCTATGCTGCGTACATTACCATGCTCTTTACACAAAAGTTAAGAGGGGTATGTTTCAACATTTTTTTCCTCGGGTCAAGTTACGCGGTACCTGTAACTAAGTTATCAGGTCAGTGGTTTGTATGTTACCATGGTATTTACACAAAAGTTATTTGCGGTGTGCATTGAACATTACTTTTTCAGGTAAAACTTACCGCAGTGTTTGCACCTAAGTTATCAGGTATGCGGTGCTTATATTACCATGATATTTACGCAAAAGTTATTGAGGTTATGTTTTTCAACAAAATTTCTCCTTGATGTCTAAGTTATTGCGGTGTTTGTACCTAAGATACCATGTATGCGGTGCTATATTATCATGCTAGTGTACAGAAGTTATTAGGGGTGTGTGGTCAACAACTTTTTTCTTGGTCAAAAGTTATCACGGTGTTTGTAGCTAAATTATCAAGTCCGTGGTGTTTATACTTGAGTTCTCATGTCTGCCATGCATATATTATCATGCTATTGATATATAAGTTATCAGGGGTGTGTCGACAACTTTTTTCTTCGGGTCAAATTTATCACGGTGTTGGTACATAAGTTATTATGTCTGCGGTGTATATATTTTCTTGTTATTTATACAGAAGTTACTAGCATGTGGTCAGCCGTGCGTACCTAAACATGTTGGTAATTTAACATGATTGATCTGCTAACTATGCTATGTATAGCCTGATAACAATTTCATCGTTTTGATGATAACTTTTGAAGCTGATTGGAGTTCTTGAAGATAATAATTACAGCGACTGATATTCAGTTTTAGACGCAGCTCGTGCGTAAAAATGATCTCCACTTAGTAATCATAATGATTTATTAGTACAAAAAAGGGTCTGATTGGGTCATCTATTAGGATGTTGTTAATTTAGAATTCCACTTCTCACGTCATTTTACACTTGTTCGATTAGCTTGTGTGCCGTTCAAAAAAGTATAAGCATTTTCTTCTTTTTAACACAATTATAAACATTCGTCTTTCAACTAGAAGGCAACGAGGCATAGAGGAGTTGGTGATGCACTACCTACAGGACCAAGGATCGAATCTTTTTCACAGCCCTACTTTTTTCCACATTTTCTCCTTTAACAGTCCTGGACGACTAGAATCGCGCAAGAAAATCATTCACAAGAAAAAAAAGGAAAGGAATGTGCGTGTTTAGGAAACAAATCACGAGAAAAAGGGAAGCAAAGTACGTTCGGAGGAGAAAAAACAAAGAAGGAAAGTATACGTTCGAAGGAAACAAATCACGAGAAAAAAAAGTGAAGGAAAGTACGTTCGAAGGAATCCGTGGGAATCGCCAGCGAAACAAACCTCGCTTTAATCGCGCGCCGATGGATGCAAATCGAATGGTGAAAACATCGTTCGGATTTGTTACTAATTTCCGTACGTCTTGAAATTAGCTTTTCCGTTAAAAATAATGTAAGGTTTCCAATTTCATCTTGGACTGTGCTAACGTCCAGTCCACTCCTTCCGTTCCGCGCGGGATCTTCTCCCGCTTCCTTTTTATTTTCTGGAAAAAACGTGATAAAAATATTGTGGGAGGTGGGAGTTGAACTCACCACCTCTTCACCCATCATCACTTGTCATATCCACCTAGTCTGGTTTCAACTTGTGATTACAAAGAAGATCGATAAAAATTTATACCGGTACATACACGACTAGAAAAACAAGCCATTTTCCTTTCTTTCTTTTTACCAAATTTTCTTTCCTTTTGTATACAGTAATTCGTACATGATAGACCTGATAACTCACGCACCGCTAACGTCCAGTCCACTCCTTCCGTTCCGCGCGGGATCTTCTCCCGCTTCCTTTTTATTTTCTGGAAAAAACGTGATAAAAATATTGTGGGAGGTGGGAGTTGAACTCACCACCTCTTCACCCATCATCACTTGTCATATCCACCTAGTCTGGTTTCAACTTGTGATTACAAAGAAGATCGATAAAAATTTATACCGGTACATACACGACTAGAAAAACAAGCCATTTTCCTTTCTTTCTTTTTACCAAATTTTCTTTCCTTTTGTACACAGTAATTCGTACATGATAGACCTGATAACTCACGCACCGCTGTAACTTTTTGACCCTAGGTAAAAAATTGTTGTAATACACCCCGATAGCTTATCTGTAAAAGAGTGTGGTAATTATACGCCACGAACCTGATAACTCACTCACAAATACTGCGGTAACTTTGGGCCCAGAGGAAAAAGGTTGTTGTAACACACCCCGATAACTTTTTCGTTGACGTCTGGAAAATAGCTTTTCGTTGACAATAATAAAAAGAACATGAATTGAGAAAAAAGTGTCCTACATGGGATTCATACCTGCATCAAGTAGCAAGGACACACCTAATACCAAGACCAACAACCATTACACCAACCTACACTGTTGTTTAATACTTGAAAAGAAAATCTTTTAAAACCATTTTTCACCATTGTCAGATGACAAAAGGAAGGTATTTTCCTTAATTTTTTCCACTGCATAAATGGTGATGTACTATACGTGTGAATGTATAGAGGGGCTCCTCTATGACTTTTTATCAGGGTCAGCTACATAAGTTATCAGGTCTGTGATGTGTGAGTTACCATGTTATTCACACAAAAGTTACCGAGAGGATATTTTATCAACCCTCCCCCCACTCCCATCGCCAAAGTCATCAGGACCGGGGTGCATAAGTTACCAGGTCTACGATGTGTGAGTTACCATGCTATTGACACAAAAGCTACCGAGGGGATATTTCATCAACTCCCCCCTCGTTGCCAAAGTTACCAGGATGGAGTGCATAAGTTATCAGGTCTGCGATGTGTAAGTTACCATACTATTAGTACAAAAAGTTATCGAATGTATGTTTACACAAGTTTTTATTTGGGTCAAGAAAGATACCACGATATTTGTACATAAGCTACCAGGTCTACGATGTGTGAGTTATCATGCTATTGACACAAAAGCTATCGAGGGGATATTTCATCAACTCCCCCCACCCCTCATTGCCAAAGTAACCAGGATAGGGTACATAAGTTATCAGGTCTGTGTTGTGTGAGTTACCATGCTATTCACACAAAAGTTTGTCAACTCCCCCCCTCGGTCGCCAAACTTACCAGAACAAGGGTACATAAGTTATCAGGGCTGCAATGTGTGAGTTATCATGCTATTCACAGAAAAGTTACCGGGGGATATAACTCCTCAAAAGGAAAAAAAGAAAAAGGAAGCAACAAGGAATGATCAAATAGTATGACGTGCATTCTTTTGCACAACAAATAGTCCAGCTGAGCTAGTTAGTGTGTCTTTCACATTAGCTGCTTGGCGCGGGTTCAAGTCCCATATTCAGCATCATTTTTTTTGACTAAAAATGTAACCAGGACGTGCCAATAGATCTAGCACCCAAAAAATAACAGATCTAATCCAGAGAAAAAATCGCGGCAATCAAGGCCATAGTCTCCGGATTCTTCCCACTAAATTCGCATCAAGTTAGCAAGTCAATCACATTTTAAATCTTGAACACAGAGCCACTATGTAATACATTCATAGTCTAGGCGCTTTTGACAACAACAAGCTCTGGGTGTGTTGGTTACTATGGTGGTGCATCTGCGGGTTCGAATCCTGTCCTGGCCGCCCCACCCTTTCTTTTTCTCGCGGAGTTTCTGCGCCGCATGATTAAGATCCGACGACGATGGGGTCGTACGTGCCTGTCGCTAACTGCCAGTCGGCAGGAAAATAGCTTCCGTTTCATCTTTCTTCCCACCACCCTGTCGTCCAACCTTCACTAATAATCACTCAACTTAATTTACTTACCTTCTAAACTAGTTTTCTTTTAATTTTCTTAACAAACTTGTGATCAAAATATAAATGAAATTCACGAACAAAACTTAATGAACATTTAATTACATATTTGCATATTATAGACAGAAAAATTCATAAGTTGCAACGCATGAGCTTTGTTCTAGTGGTATCAAAAGTTAAAAGAATGATATACAAAACTTAGAAGAACGCGACAGTAGCGCGAATTAATTCGCGCCGTACGCGCATCCAATAGTTCTCACAATACTTAGAAGCCAACCGGCCACGAAAGACCGACCGGATATTGTATCCGTGACTTATGAATGGCCAAAGTAGGCTCCTCAATAGGGTGGACGAACTCAAATAGCTGGTGATGTGTACCGAGATTGGTCGTGCCGTCATCATTCGGACGCTGGCTAAGAGAAGGCGGCGAGGGGCTACCATTGCCATTACCCTGCACAACAAGCACGACAACGACTTTCTCCATGATCTCGACCAGAACCTCCGGACAGAACTCCTTGAGCGACACGTACGCGTCGGCGCCGATCATGGCCTTCAACACTCCCGGCGAGGCGATGTACTCGACGCGGACCGAAGATGTCTCCAACGGCTACTGTACGGACGGGCGACCAGCGCGCCTACGGCAACGCAGACGGCGATTCTGCGCTCGCCTCCGACTCCGGCGGCCTCCTCGTGGCTCCCTCCGTCGGGGGGGGGGGGGGGGGGGGACGGGGACGCGTGGACCGTGGCCCGGCCAGGGCCAAGCAAGAGGCTCGCTTCCCCACCGCCGTGCTCGCTGGTTGGTCGGGGAGCAGGTTCTGGGCGCTGGCGGAAGCATGCTCGGACGACGAAGACGAGGAGGTCGAGGGATCTGCGGTGGAGGAGCTGGTGGAGCAAGGCCGGCCGGTGTTCTTCGTCGGCGATTTCGTCGCGCGGGCGGAGGAGCTTGGGGGCTCCTTCAAGGCCGGCGGGCGTCGCGCATTTGCGCCGGGCGGCCGCGGCCCGTGGCGTGCTTCCGCGGTGCAACGCCGGCAGCCTCGCCTCGCGCTTGCGCGGGCCGAGGAGGGTAGGAGTGGGCCGCCGGAGGACGCCGGCTTGCTCCTTGTCCCTGGCCTGGGGCCAGACTGGCCGGATCTGGGGGGATCCGCGCCGGCGTCGGCGTCGGCTGCCGTACGGGAAGTGCGGCCTAGGGTTGGGGCGGCGACGACGGTGCGGTCCCCGGGTCGGGCTTCCGTAGTGGGCTGCGGCCCAGTGCGCGAGCCCGCGCCTGTGGCCCCCCTGTCACTGTTGTCCAGTCCACCCGTGGTGCTCCCCGGCCCAACCCCGGTCTAGGAGGCCCAGCCCACCAAGACCCAGGCCAACCCTGGCCCATCGCCCATGCCTTATAAGTGGCTATGGCCGCGCCGTGGAACCCTAGATGCCTCTCTAGGGTTTCCGGCCACCAACGCTGAGATCCGCCGCTTTGGTCGCTCCTCCCGCTCCCTCCTTCCCATTTCCCCTCCTCCTCCCCTCGACCGTTCCTTTGCGGCGGTCATGGCGATGGGATCCAAGCCAGATCGTCGCGCGGAGAAGCCGCCCATGGAGCCCCCGCGGGATCGAGACCGCGCCCGACGCCAGATCTCCTCGGCGCAGGGAGCGGAGCGCGTTGACGAGGAGGGCGGCTGGGGGCCGCCGCAGGCGTGGTGGGTCCGTGAGCAAGAAAGGAAAAAGAAGAAGAAGGAGGAGTACAAGCGGCGCGGTCTGGAGCTCAAGCGTAAAGGGATGCAGTCCGCTCACGGCGGCGACCGCGTCGGGGATCCGTCCACCAAGAAGTCCAAGCTCAAGCCTGCGGGGGTGGCGGCCTCCAAGCTGCCTCTCCCCGCCCTCTGCTACTACGCCTTCCTCCTCCAAGGGCACGACGGTGGAGCCCATCCCCGTCGAGGAGCTCGACGGGCCGGAGTGCTTCAAGTGCGGCCGGACCGGCCATTATCAGAACAATTGCTTCTTCAAGCCGCTGTGCATCATCTACGCCCAGGAGAGGCACACCTTGGCCCTCTGCCCGACGCGTGGCAAGCCCCTTCTCCTGCAGACCATGGGTCACGCCATTGCGGGGGAGGGCTTCTACTGCCTCCAGTACGTTGAAGACGACGAGGAGCTGCCGCCTGCCCTGCTCGGGGCCAACGCGGTGGTGCTGTCTACGGCGTCGGGCGTCCTTTCGAAGGCTATTCTGGAGGTGGAGCTGCCGCACCTGTTTGAGGGGACCTGGGACTGGCAGATCTCCCCCCTCGACGGCGATGCCTTGTCGGTGGTGTTCCCAGACCCGGCCATGCTGCGGATGGCTACTCGCAGCGGCAAGATCTTCCTCTCCCTCCACAACATCACCGCCAACATGCGCGACGCCATCCTCGATGCGCCCAAGGGAGAGGTGATGCCTGAGGTCTGGGTCAAGCTGCGGGGGGTGCCGCCCAAGCAGCGCCGTTCTGACAGGCTTATGGCGGCCACCACCATGCTGGGCCGGCCAATCCTGGTCGACGAGGGGTCGCTGGTCAGCCCGGGACCGGTCCGCATGTGCTTCGCGTGCCGGAATCCGGCCAAGCTCAAGGGCTCCGTGCAGCTTTGGTTCAACGGGGAGGGCTTCAACATCTCTGTCAAGCCGGAAATCGATCCGGCACGGCTGGCGGCCCCTGCTCTACCTTCCCCTTCCCCTCCCAACAACGGCAAGGACCCCGGCACGGACAGGCAGGGCCACGACGGTGACATGGAGAAGGACCAAGACGCTAGCATGGATGATGATGAGTCGATTGAAACGGCGGCTTTGGAGAAGCTGGGCATCACGGAGCGTGGGGGGGGGGGGCATCTGCCCCTCCCCGGCAGGCGGCGCTGGCTCCGGCTCAGGACGGGCGGTCCGTTGGCTGGCGCTGTCCATCCCCAACCAGTACGGCTCCAACCTGGGCTCGGTGACTTCTCCACCGGCGCGGGGGGTGGATGGCTCTGCCTCGGATCTGGCCGATGCTGCGGGGCTGGAGGACGCGCGCACTCCGCTCGCCATGTCGGTCGACACTTCGCTGCTTCCCCCTCCTTCTCCAACCCAGGGTGGACGCAGCAGCAACAAGGCGAGCTCCGCGCAGCAGTCCAGGAAGGTGGCGGTGCGCAAGGTGACCGCGGAGGCGACGCGCGTGACGGAGCAGCTGGGGGCGCCTGCGACGCCTCGTCAGACCGTGATGGCTCTGGCAGCGCCAATCCCCATCCCCCTCGCGCTGGAAGCCACCAAGATGGTGCCCATCCCGAAGGCCCAGCGCTCCAAGACGGTGGCGGCGGCGCCGGTGGCGCCGGTGCGGGCCAGCTCTCGCTCCAAGGGTGCCAAAGGGAACATGCCATCCCTGCAGCGCGCGCAACTCCTTCAAGCCCAGAAGAATTTGGAAAACTCAGGTAATCCCCTCCCTCGCTTTACGATTCTTGATTCCTTTTCGGATGAGCACTTGGGCGAGGTGCTTGGGGAGAGTGGAGTGGAGGCTTTGGGTGGCTCCGATAGGGAGCTGGTCACCCTGATTCGCGCTAAAGAAGTGGCGCAGGCAGCCTGGCTGCGGCGGCGGCCAATCACGCGGACATGCTGGCCGCAGAGGCAGGGGCCTCTGGCGTGCTAGCAGTCAGGCCCGACGGGGATGTTGCAATAGGGGCTGCACCTTCCCCCCACCTTGCCGTGGCAAGGTGCGGCGAGTGGCCAAGGCGATCACCTCCAGAGGTGTTCGTCTGCGGAACAGAACTATTTAGATGCGGGTCCTGTTCTGGAATATTCGTGGCTTTGGCCGCGCGGGTCGCCGCACCCAACTTAAAGAGTATATTAGGAAGGAGGCCATTGACATCATAGGGCTCCAGGAAACGATTCGAACGGAGTTTCGCCACCAAGATATCCTGGCGGTAGATCCCCTGGAACGATTCGAGTGGCATCATGCCCCGGCGACGGGTCACTCAGGTGGCATGTTGTTAGGATTCTGTGCTGCCACCTACGAGATCTTGGACTGGGATATGGGCCCCTTCTTCATTGCGGCTACCATTCGCGTGCGCGCGTCACTACGTGTCCTTGCGGTTGTCCAGGTCTACGGACCTGCGGATCACTCCCGCTCGGCGGAGTTCTTAGGAGAACTCCAAGACAAGGTGCTCGCGATCTCTGCAGCACAGACCCCTGTGTTGGTAGGTGGTGACTTCAATTTGATCCGCTCGGGGGCGGATAAGAACAACAGCAACGTTAACTGGCCAAGGGTGGCGATGTTTAACAACGCTATTGCGTCTATGGCACTTAGGGAAGTGGCCAGAACTGGAGCCAGGTATACA
Organism: Triticum aestivum; assembly: GCF_018294505.1. Classification (NCBI taxonomy): domain Eukaryota; kingdom Viridiplantae; phylum Streptophyta; class Magnoliopsida; order Poales; family Poaceae; genus Triticum; species Triticum aestivum. Next base: position 156,983,114 of record NC_057811.1, read on the forward strand.
TGGACTAACAAACAGCTCGCTCCGGTGCGTTCGGTGCTGGACCGTGTGTTCATGTCACCGGACTGGGAGGTGGTGTTCCCCTTGTGCTCGCTGATTGCGGAAACACGCATTGGGTCCGACCACGTGCCCCTAATCCTGTCCTCAGGGGAAGACAGTATTCGCCGCAGCCCACGCTTCTTTTTTGAGACAGCGTGGTTCGAGATACCGGGTTTCGATTCCGTTTTTAGGGAAAAATGGAACTCCTGTGTGCTCCAGATTGGTCAACAGCGCGGTCCAATGGAATTTTGGATAGCGGCTGGGGGCCGTCATCGCGCGCGTCTCAAGGGATGGGGTGCGAACCAAGGGCGTGACGGCAAGCTTCTCAGAGCGAGACTTGTCGACGAAATCGCGGGCCTTGACGCCCAGGCCGATAATCGACCCTTTTTCGAACAGGAATGGGCTCACCGTTACGCCCTGGAAGGGCAAGTCGAGGCGCTCCTACGGAGCGAGGAGGAGTACTGGAGGCGCAGGGGTGGCCTCAAGTGGACTCTAAAAGGGGACGCAAACACCAAGTACCTCCATGCCTACGCCAATCTGACATTGTGTCGCACGTCTACGAGTTCTACATTAACTTGATGGGAACCAGAGAGGAGCAGAGGGCTGGCCTCCGTGCAGATGTGTGGCTGCCGTCCCAGCGGGTGCTGGACAGCGAGAACGCCGAGTTGGGACTGGCGTTTCTCCCTAAGGAGATCGATGATGCTCTGAATAGTATGAAAGCCGACACGGCGCCGGGTCCAGACGGGTGGCCGGTGGCCATGTTCAAACGTTTCTGGCCTCTTCTCCGCGATCCCATCTTTGAGGTGTGCAATGGCTATGCGCGGAATGGTAGATATTGCTAGACTCAACTATGGCGTTCTCTCGCTCATTCCCAAAGTGTCCGGTGCGGACAACATCCGTCAGTTCCGCCCCATCGCACTTATCAACGTGCCTTTCAAGATTTGCGCTAAAGCATGTACTTCTCGCTTAATTCCTATTGCGCACCGCACCATTAGCCGTTCGCAATCTGCGTTTATTAGGGGTCGCCACATCCTTGAGGGCCCGCTTGCACTCCAGGAAGTGCTCCACGAGCTCAAGCGTACGAACGAACCAGCTATCCTCCTCAAACTAGACTTTGAGAAAGCGTACGATCACGTTAATTGGGACTTTTTACGCCAGGTTCTCCTTAGCCAAGGCTTCTCGGCGGTTTGGGTTCACTGCGTAATGCAGCTGGTCTCGGGGGGCCAGACTGTGATCTCGGTCAACGGAGAAGTAGGGCTTCTTCCATAACAAGCGGGGACTGCGTCAGGGCGACCCGATGTCCCCTATCTTGTTTAACTTTGTCGTCGATGCGTTGGCGGCGGTGCTGCGCAAAGCCACCGAGGCTGGACACATCAAAGGTTTCGTGGGTCACCTGATCCCAGGGGGGTTTCCCACTTGCAGTACGCAGACGATACGCTCCTGTTGTTCCAACCAGACCTGCATAGCGTGGCCTCCGTCAAAGCCATCCTTCTTGGTTTCGAGCTCATGTCTGGGCTAAAAATAAACTTCCACAAATGTGAAGTCCTGCCCATGGGCCTTGATGCCGCGGACGGTCGGCGAATTGCGGACTTGCTTAACTGCAAGGTAGGCAAGATGCCCTTTACGTACTTGGGCTTACCCCTTCACTTCAAGCGTATCCCGATTGAGGGTTGGGCTCCGCTGTGGACAAAGGTTGGGGGCGGGTGTGCCCGTGGCGCGGGAAATTCCTATCGTCCGCGGCTAGGCTAGTGTTGACGAACTCAAGCCTATCCTCCCTGCCTATGTTCGTGATGGGCCTTTTTCTTCTGGCGGAAGGGGTTCACTCTAAATTAGACACGCCACGCTCCCGCTTCTTTTGGGAGGGGTCGGGCCCAAAGCGCAAATACCACCTCGTCAAGTGGGATGCGGTTTGCCTTCCTAAGGATATGGGGGGGGGGTCTAGGGATCACCAATACACGTATTCTAAACATTGCACTTATGTGCAAATGGATCTGGAAGATCTCCCATGGGGAGGCAGGTTTGTGGGCTGATCTCCTTCGGGCCAAGTACTTCCCGAACGGTTCCTTCTTCCAAGGGGCGACTCGGGGCTCCCCCTTCTGGAATGACCTTCAATCAGTTCGCCAGGCCTTCACCTTGGGGGCCAAGTTTGCCATTGGTGACGGCAGATCCGCTCGGTTCTGGCTAGATCTTTGGATCGGAACCCAACCTCTTTGGGTGGAATTCCAGGACCTATACTCTATCGCGGTTGACCCGGACCTCACGGTGGCTTCAGTCTTGTCGTCATCCCCTCCGGCGATTTACCTCCGGCGCGAGCTTTCCGCCGTGGAGCAGGCCAGCCTCGAGGCGATGCAGCAACTTATTGGTCGAACTACGCTATCCAGGCAAGCGGATTCGGTGTCCTGGACCCTTACCGCGTCCGGCAAGTTCACAGTCCGATCGCTGTACCGGAGGTTGTGCCAGGGTCCATCCCTGCCCGCTTATGGGCTATGGAAAGCGCGCCTTCCGCTGAAAATCAAGGTGTTTTTCTGGCAGCTGTTCAGAAACAGACTGCCCACCTCTGACAACGTCGCCAAAAGGCAGGGGCCGGCGTTAGGTCTTTGTGCGCTTTGTAACGTGGTAGAAGACGCGAATCATGTTTTCTTCCAATGTCCGCTGGCGCGTTTCGCCTGGAGTGCGGTCCGCGAGGCGGCTGGCGCTTCCTGGGACCCGCGTTCGTCCACTGAGCTAACGCAAATACTGAATTTGGTCCAGGGGAGCTGCAAACGAGTGCTGTGGGCATGCGTTGGTGCCCTCTTTTGGGCGCTTTGGCTAACTCGGAATAAAATTGCTATCGAAAAGGTCTTCCCAACACACCTAGCTAACATCATCTTCAAATGCATTATCTTACGGCAGCAGTGGAGTCCGTTGGCGAAGCGCAAGGATGCTGATCAGATGCAGCATGCCCAAGATCGTTTGCGACATGTTTACGAGCATGCTAGGGAGCCGGCTGCTACTTCGTAAGGACGAGTAGCCCTTTTGGATGTGCGAGAGCCTGCATGCTTGATGACTGGCCTTGGTGCCATGTAACTTGCTCTCTTTTGGCCGCTTTGGACTATTAGACTTGTTGCGTCAGTTTGGCCGGAGCTGTGAGCTCAATGTTCTGTTCTGTTTAGTTAGTTTGTTGCTACTTTGCCTGTTGTGGGCTTTATTAATTTAAAGCCGGACACTCCCAGCGTCTTTGTTCTAAAAAAAATGTACTCGACGTAGAAGGCCTTGAGCTGCATGCAGCGGAGCCGGACGGCGAGCACCAGCGTGGCGGCAGCGGTGTCCGCGTCGGCGACGGCCTCGCACAGCGCGCACTCGCACAGGAGACGCATCCTCTCCATGCCGTACGTGTCGGCCGCGGCGATCAAGTCCCCAGCCGCCTCCATCTTCGTGCTGGTCGCGGCCGAGCCAACGAGAGAAGCTCGGCAGTCACCGGGGGCAGCGCGTCCGCATAGGCAAAGTGGAGGAGTGCCTGGAAGGCGGCCTCCCCCATGCCATCGACACGTACGCGACCACGCGCCGGGGAGCCGTTTGTCTGCTCCTGCTCGAAGAATGTTGCGTGGAAGACCGGCGATCGAGCGGCGAGCACAAGCGTGTGCGCGGCGAACTCGCAGCTGCCGACCTGGAAAGTGACGTCGGCCCCCTCCTTGCTGTCTACCAGGCGGAGGAGCTGCTCGCCGATGTTGGACGGCGGCACCGTGACGAGCTGGCTAGGAGACGACTCGGGCGAGGCCATGTTGTGTGGCACTAGAGAAGTACACGCGTGCGCTGAATATATAGAGGAGCGTATGTTCAGGCTGGTCACAATGGGCAGGAACTTAGGAGTAACATCACACACTCCAATGCAACTTTGCTTATGTGGCACATATTTAATGAAGAGAGAGCTGCTTGTGGTAACTAGCTAAGTTACCGGAACATCACACACTCCAAGAAACAATGAGTCTATGACCTAATAAATACATCGTTGCATGACACTACATACATGTTCCTACCCACTATGGAGGTAGTAACATAGTCTAGGGAAGTGTGTAGGTTACTAGCTTATGTTCCTGCCCATTGTGACCAGCCTCATGGCATCTGGCTTGGGGACCGGAGTCGGAAGATGAACGTCGCACACGCATTACTAGCATGGAATGCTAACGGACGGCCGGGTGTGGAGCTGCTCATTTTCCCCACCTGGCGCTTAGCCGCGAGCAACTACCATGCCTAGAAGAGCTCTATTGCAGAGCATGTTGCTTATTCAGTTAACTAGATGGCACGCCGCACGTGATGAAACCCAGTCTTTGTGGCGACCCGTATCATCCCGAACGTACCAGATCCCAGCCCCACCGTCTTCGTTCAACTTGGTTAGAGACGAGCACCGCAGCAAGCCGCCATCCCTACATCACACTCCAAAATGGTGCATACTCTACGCAAGTGGCCATCGCCCTGAAGGACGAGTGGCTATCTGCTTATTGTCCCTGTAAAAAAATGCTTATTGGTGCCATTGGTGCCGCTGATTGGAGCACTGCCAAGGCAAGGGAGACACTACAACAAAAAGTAAGTACGCCGTGTTAGCCCCCCCTCCCAAAGTACACCAAGCGAGCCCTTTTGTCACCAAAACTTTTCTTCTACCGCCCCCATCATTCAGGGCAGTGGCGGAGCTCCTCAGGGGACAAACTTGGCAGTTGGCCCCTCAGCCCATGAAATTTTCCGGGAATACCCCATAGTATTTAGCCCATATGTCAAGGAAAAACAGCCCAGAACACATATTGTTTGCCACCCGCTAGCCCGTTGCTGCCCCCCTAGAATGCAGCCCAAACCTCCGCCACCGATTCAGCCTACTCGTCATTTGAATGAAGATTGAGATCCGCCTCCCATCAAGGGCTTTGGTCTCCACAAAAAGCTCAGCTTTATGCAGTTTTGTGTCCCGGGCTCCCTAGCCTCATAGGAAAGACTATAACGGACCCATCAGCGCATACCATTGATCGATAAGGCCCCACCTACCACGAGTAACCTCCCTAAATTTGTGTCACTTATCTACCACAAAGGGCATGAATCCCTCACCCCCCAAACCAACTAGTTCCAGAGTAGAATCTAGGGTTATGCTCCTTTTTCACCTTCCTTGAGCTCAGAAGCAGAGGGGTGTGATCCAACCCAATCCTAGTCTCAACCACCAGCGAGCACATAGGGGGAAACATCCTCCCAGTTGACGATCACGATGACACGATCCAGGACACTTCGGATAGGTTTGATCTATCTATTCGTCCATGTGAATCTGGCTCCGCCCCTACGAAATGCTCGCAACGCCATCACAATAAATAGCGTCGTTGAACTGGTGGACCCGAGGTTAGTGTCGGTGTCAAAACCGGCGGATCTCGGGTAGGGGGTCCCGAACTGTGCGTCTAAGGTCGATGGTAACAGGAGACGGGGGACACGATGTTTACCCAGGTTCGGGCCCTCTTGATGGAGGTAATACCCTACTTCCTGCTTGATTGATCTTGATGAATATGAGGATTACAAGAGTTGATCTACCACGAGATCGTAATGGCTAAACCCTAGATGTCTAGCCTGTATGATTGTGATTGCCTCTACGGACTAAACCCTCCGGTTTATATAGACACCAGAGGGGCCTAGGGTTGTACAGAGTCGGTTACAGAGAAAGGAATCTTCATATCCGAACGCCAAGCTTGCCATCCACGCAAAGGAGAGTCCTATCCGGACACGGGAGGAAGTCTTCTATCTTGTATCTTCATGGCCCATCAGTCCAGCCCACGTCACACCGGCCGGACGCCCGAGGACCCCTTAATCCAGGACTCCCTTAGTAGCCCCCGAACCAGACTTCAATTACGATGTGTCCAGCGCGCTGATAGTCTTCGGCATTGCAAGGCGGGTTCTTCCTCCAAATACTTCAAAGCGTCTGACCCGAAGAATTATACTCGGCTTTCCATTCAATGTCGTACCCATCGGCTTCTGCGCCTTCATTGCTTCGGCTTCCACGTGTCAAGCGAACACGAAAGGTTAGAGTATTTTTGCACATAACACCTGGCCATGTAAGAAAGGCGTATATTTAAGTGGATTGGATCTCAGATGCCATCCCACACCAGGCGGAAAATCCTTAGAGCTTGCTAGGAGAAACCATTCCAGCATGGCTAGCGTTCCCAGTTCTTCCTCCCGCCCCATGGCTCCGAAAAAGGCGATTGGGAGAAATGTTCAGTATCCCATGACTAGCTGAGTAAGCTTCAAACGCAGGGATTCCTTCCCCCCACGGATCTAGTCCCCGTCCGGGCAGGATTAACCTCTTTTACAAGCGAAGCCCTGGCGGAAAATTTCCCTAATCCGACCAGGGGGGAGCGAGTGTGCTTCATATCCTTCTTAATAAGAGGTGTCGGGTTTCCAATCCACCCTTTCCTCCGAGGCCTCCTGGAGTACTACGGCCTCCAAATGCACAACTTCACTCCGGCCTCCATCCTGCACATCGCGGGTTTCGTCGCTCTTTGCGAGCTATTCCTGGGCTGCGAGGCCCACTTTGATCTATGGAGGAAACTTTTCTGCCTCGTCCCTCGTACCCAAAAGGGATCCGTATTCGAGGTGGGCGGTGCCGAGATATGGCGTATAGCAGGGACCGGATACCTATCCGGCACGCCGAAGAAGGCATCCGAAGAGTGGCCCTCGGAGTGGTTTTATATTGAAGATGTTGCTCTCCCCGACCCAGTTCGAATGGGCCTTCCCGAATTTTCCAGTGCTCCGTTGAGGAAACGCCACAGCTGGCGTCCTCGGAGCCTCGAGGAGGAGGATAGCGCAGAAGTCCAACAATTAATGGGCAAGATAAGGACACTCGCCCAGTCTGGATTATCAATAATCGAGGTAATGGCAACTTCCATAGTGCGAGGTGTTCAGCCACTCCAATTCAGCGGGCTCCCTATGTGGCACTACAATGGGGAAGATGACGCCTCACGCTGCGGACGAAAAGGTCCGGACACCCCTGCCGCCCTGGCCACAATATTGGCCGATCTGTATAAAGGGGAGAAAGAGGAGTTTACTCGCCTTAAGCGCCAAGAGGGATTCTCCATGTACAATCCCCCTAGCTGGGTGAGTTTTAATCCCACCTCCTTACTCAATCCTTTCCCTGAGTCATGTTTAATGGACATTTACCCATCCATTTTTAACAGGAATGGCAGAAGGCTATCGCGGGGATTTATAGCCCCGCTCCATAGCTGGAGGACCATAACCGAGACCTCGATCCCGGATTTGAAGAGGATCCGGAGATATTTGTAGAACTCCAAGAGGGAGTCTTCTACCAGGCGAGCTATGATGGCACAGAAGTGGCCATCGTGGCTGATTATCCTGGCCTCCTTCCTACCTCACATGTAAGTAGCCAGGAGACATCTCCCCCGAAAGAGCTTCCTCATTATGGCTCACCCACCGCACTGTCTCGTGCTCCAAAGGGGAGGCGCTCGACGCGTCATGCCGCACCAGAGGCGTCTCATAAGAGAGCGGCGCCTACGCCGGGCGGGTCTTCGAAGAGGAAGGCAAATGACAACGCTGCGGAGCCTTCGTCAAAGAGGTATGATTTTAAATATGCCCCCTGGCAGTCACATCGAACTGTGACATTGTCCGCTGTGTTTTATCAGGAAGAGTGTTCGCTGGACTATGTTCGGGGATCCTGCTGGTCGCGCCTCCATCAGTCAGGTCCCAGATCCTACCACTAGGGCGGGGGCTGGCATGAGAGCGACGCCGAATTGTCCTCCTTCAGAGGATTCGGATAATGTATCCGTCACGAACTCTGAAGTGGAGAGCGCCATGAATCATCGGCGGCAGAGGGCCGCTCTTCGCGACCCCAGATTTGCTAAAGAGGCGTTCAACGCCTTCAGCTCGGCTGATGCGTACATCTGAGCTGCTCGGGATGGGCTTACCAGGGCCACTGACCAGTATTTGAAAGATATGTGGGTAAGTACGCATTGTACAGATCTGGTAATCATGTACCAGTAGCCCCCGAGACTTGAAACAGTTGAAACAACTGATTTAAGGATCATTGTATAATCAGGTACTCATAGAGAAGAACAACATACTGTCTCATGAGCTGGAAAAGTGCCAGGCTCAGCTAGATGTTGGTACTGCCGAACTGGAGAAGTCCAAGGAGGCACCGCCTGGTAATGTTCCCTTCCATCCAGGAAAAGTATAATCACGTATCAGTAATGTTAATACTGTTGCATTTCCGATGACAAGATCAGTAGATCAACTGAAAGAGGAACTGAAAGTCGCGCAGGCGGGTGAACAAGAGGCCAAAAGGCAACTGGCCGCAGGCGAGCGTGTGCTCACGCAGGTCAGGGATGAGAAGAACAAGCTGCAGGATTCCAACACCCTGCTGGGCGAAGAGCTAACAGATGTACGAGCCCAACTAGCTGACGCCGTGAAGGAAAATAAGAGGCTACGAGGCGGCATATTCAGTATGCTTTTGAACTTGCCTCCGTGTAATTCAGCGAAAAAAATGAGCTGACAGATTTATGTCTGCAGGTATGCTGTCTGGCCGTCCCGAAGAGGAAATGTCCGGCTCTCGGGGCGATCTGCTGCAAGAGCTGTCCCAAGTGCACGAGCGAGCTCGGCAAGCAATGCGGAGCATTGCCAAGGCTTTGTGGCCATCCGCCTCCCCTCCAGGAAGTATGGAGGAGCTTGTGAAGCTGTTCCAGGGAGCTCGGCGACGCTTTCGATTATGGAAGATATCGGCCTGCCGAGAAGGTGCGCGAGAGGCCTGGGCCATGGTAAAAACACGGTACACCAAGCTTGATCTGAATCATATGGCCCGGGTCGGACCTCGTGGGTCAGATGGACAAGAAATTCTAGTGAGTTTGGTATATGACCAAGTAAAGATAGCCGCCAAGTTCTCCCAACAGGATTGTAGGCTAGACAGCCTGTTAGACGGCATAGAGAAAGAAGTTTTTGAGTCCAAGTGACTATGTACTTCAATTGACAAATTTGTGCCTAGCCGGATTGTAAAACGATTGTCATGGCAGACCTTTTCGCTTTGACATCTGGACCCGAAGGTGCGGAGTGTTTCCGAATACCGGAGCGGCAATATAGACCGGGGTATGTGTGGAAACCAGGCGTAGGGGTCATAGTTGCTTGAACAGACAAATTGTATCCGGCTAGCTATGTTATATTACATGTTGATTGTAAGAAACATCTTCTAGGGAGAATAGTTCCGTTAAGGGTCCCTTTCCCTAGGTGAACGTGCGTTAGTATGCATGTCTGAACTGTGATTGAAAAATCACAGTATACGTAACATCTGGGGGTTCACAGTGTAATTAGGGTATAACGTCTTTAGTCCACCGACCGAATATTCCCTTAAGAACGCTAGCTTTCGGCTTCACGCAGTCTGAGGTACAAGTCCGGATGACCCAACTGTAACAATCGCAGAGGTGCTCCCTTTATGCCCTAGCCGAACAAACGGGAACGTAGGGCATAAGCACAGGAGCCAGGCAACCCAGCTTGGCCAAAACTTAAGTCATAACGGTGCATATAATGGCGAAGGAAAGGTACATATGAAGAAAGGACACATATGTGGTGAGCTTGATGCTCGTAAAATAATAATAAGCTTCTGTAAAAGAAGCCCCCAGGTATTTTGGGCATATACATTTAATGATGTGTACATCGTAGGTGTGCGGTTCGGCCGTACAAGAGCTATAGAGCTAGAGAAAAAGTTAAAGAGAGAAAAATGGAAATAATGGGAGAAGAAGACGAACAAAGAGTCCAGCTCTAGGCGTAGAATCTTCGGAGTCTGGCGGCATTCCATGGGTTCGGCTCTAAGCGATTGTCTGATGCATCACGCAGGCGGTACACTCCTCCAGTGAGAACTTCATCTATGATGAAGGTGCCCTCCCACTTGGGCTTGAGTTTGTCCTTTTTCTTTTCTGGCAAGCGTAGAATGAGTTCACCAACATTATAAGTCTTGGCCCGCACTTCTCTGCTTTGGTATCTGCGAGCCTGTTGTTGATAGAATGCAGAACAGGCTTCTGCAACATTGCGCTCCTCCTCCAGGGTATCTAGACTATCCTGCCGATCAAGCTCGGCCTCTCTCTCTCTCTCTTCATACATGCGCACTCGAGGTGAGTCATGAATAATGTCGGAGGGCAAAACGGCCTCTGCGCCGTACACCATGAAGAATGGTGTGTATCCGGTAGTGCAATTGGGCGTGGTCCGCAGCCCCCAGAGTACGGAGTCGAGCTCCTCAACCCAGTGCTTGTCTGATTCTTTCAGAGACCGCACTAGTCTAGGCTTGATGCCGCTCATGATAAGACCATTAGCTCACTCGACTTGACCGTTTGTTTGTGGGTGATAGACGGAGGCGTAATCAAGCTTAATGCCCAGGTTAGCACACCAGGTTTTCACTTCATCGGCTGTAAAGTTGGAGCCATTATCGGTGATGATGCTGTGTGGGACACCATAACGGTGCACGATACCAGATATAAAGTCTATCACTGGTCCAGCTTCGGCCGTTTTAACTGGTTTGGCCTCTATCCACTTGGTGAATTTATCTACCATGACCAGCAGATATTTTTTCTTATGGCTTCCTCCTTTAAGGGGTCCGACCATATCAAGCCCCCAGACCGCGAAAGGCCAAGTGATGGGGATTGTTTGTAGAGCGGTAGGCAACATATGGCTTTGATTGGCGAAAAGCTGGCATCCGACACAACGTTGGACAAGGTCCTGTGCATCTGCTTGGGCCGTCGGCCAAAAGAAACCTGCACGGAAGGCTTTACTTACAAGGGCCTGAGCCATGGCGTGGTGACCACCGAGACCAGCATGGATTTCGGCCAGGAGCTGCCTTCCCTGTTCTTCGGAGATGCATATTTGAAGGACTCCGGTAGCGCTTTTCTTGTAGAGCTCTCCGTCATGGACCTTGTAGGCTTTCGAGCGCCGAACAATGCAGCGAGCCTCATTCTGATCCTCAGGGAGCTCTCTCCTATTAAGGTAGGCCAAGAAGGGTTCGGTCCATGGGGCAATTACTGCCATTATTAGATGGGCCGATGGTGTTATTTCGGTGGCTGAGCCTCCTATGATATCGGTATTGTGTTTGGAATCTGGGGGTATAATAGGATCCGGACTGGTGTTGCTGTTCTCACCCTGCCACACCACGGATGGCTTGAAGAGCCTTTCCAGAAAGATGTTAGGCGGGACGGGGTCACGCTTAGCGCCCATGCGAGCAAGGACATCCGCCGCTTGATTACTTTCTCAAGCCACATGATGGAACTCAAGTCCCTCGAACCGAGCTGATATTTTGAGTATGGCGTTACGATAGGCCACCATCTTTAGATCTTTGGCGTCGAAGTCCCCATTTATTTGGGATATTGCGAGGTTTGAATCCCCGCGCACCTCCAGGCGTTGTATGCCCATGGAGGCAGCCATCTAAAGATCGTGCAATAAGGCCTCGTATTCGGCTACATTGTTGGAGTCCGTGTATAATATTTGGAGTACGTACTGGACTGTGTCTCCAGTAGGGGACGTCAAGACAACGCTCGCTCCTAAGCCGGCCAGCATTTTAGAGCCATCAAAGTGCATGACCCAGTTGGAATATGTGCCGTACTCTTTAGGGAGTCCGACCTCTGTCCATTCGGCGACGAAGTCGGCCAATACTTGGGATTTAATGGCTCGGCGTGGTTTGTATGTTATGTCGAATGGCAGGAGCTCAATGTCCCACTTGGCAATCTAGCCCATAGCGTCGCGGTTGTTTATTATGTCATTGAGTGGTACTTTAGAAGCCACCGTGATCGAGCACTCTTGGAAGTAGTGTCGTAGCTTCCAGGATGCCATGAAGACCGCATATGCTATCTTTTGGTAATAAGGGTACCGGGATTTGCATGGTGTGAGGACAGTGGATACGTAGTATACTGATTTCTGGAGTGGGAATTTGTGTCCGTCCTCCTCTCGTTCGACGACGAGCACTGCGCTCACCACCTGGTGTGTTGCAGAGATGTATAATAACATCGGTTCGCCGACGTTCGGCGCGGCCAGGATTGGGTTGCTCGCTAAAAGAGCCTTTATTTCTTCCAGTCCAGCCGTTGCCGCATCCGTCCACTCGAAGTGGTCGGTGCGTCGGAGAAGGCGATAAAGTGGCAATGTTTTTTCTCCTAATCTGGAGATAAAGCCGCTTAAAGCTGTCACACATCCGGCTAGTTTTTGGACCTATTTAAGGTCTGTTGGTGTAGCCAATTGTGACAAAGCTCGGATTTTGGTTGGATTTGCCTCAATTCCTCTATTGGAAACGATGAAGCCCAGCAGTTTTCCAGCGGGAACGCCGAAAACACACTTTTCCGGATTGAGCTTGATGTCATATGTGCGGAGGTTGTCGAATGTGAGATGCAGGTCGTCTATTAGTGACTCGACATGCCTAGTGTTGATGATGACGTCATCCACATATGCTTCAACTGTCTTGCCAATTTGTTTCTCCAGGCATGTTTGAATCATGCGTTGGTAGGTGGCGCCGGCGTTTTTAAGCCCGAAGGGCATAGTGTTGAAGCAGAAAGGCCCGTATGGGGTAATGAATGCCGTTGCGGCTTGATCAGACTCCTTCATTTTGATTTGATGGTATCCAGAGTATGCGTCGAGGAAACACAGTGAGTCGTGTCCTGCAGTAGCATCAATAATCTGATCAACGCGGGGGAGGGGGAAGGGGTCCTTAGGGCAGGCCTTGTTGAGGTCTTTGAAATCGACGCACAGACGCCAGGATTTGTCCTTCTTTGGCACCATCACCAGGTTTGCTAGCCAGTCCGGGTGTTTTATTTCTCTAATGAATCCGGCCTCGAAACTTGGCTAGCTCCTCCCCCATAGCTTGTCGTTTGGGTTCGGAAAAGCGCCGCAGTGTTTGCTTGACCGGCTTATATCCCTTCAATATATTGAGGCTGTGTTCGGCCAACCTGCGTCTGATTCCTGGCATATTAGAAGGGTGCCAGGCGAATATGTCTCAGTTCTCGCGCAGGAACGCTCGTAGTGCGGCGTCAACTGTTGGGTCCAGCTGTGTCCCGACGGAAGCTGTCTTCTTGGGATCCGTCGGGTGGACTTGAAATTTGACTATTTCATCTGCTAGTTTGAAAGAGGTGGATTTGGGCCGCTTATCAAGGATTACGTCGTCCCTATCCACCATGGAGCATAGTGCGGTTAACTCCTCGGCCGCGAGGGCCTCGGACAGTGCCTCGAGGGCCAGGGATGCGGTTTTGTTTTCGGCGCGGAGGGCTGTGTCTGGATCGCTGGCGAGAGTGATAATACCGTTGGGCCCGGGCATCTTGAGTTTCATATACCCGTAATGAGGTATGGCTTGAAAGCGTGTGAATGCGTCTCGCCCCAACAGGGCGTGATATCCGCTGTTGAAAGGAGCCACTTGGAAGGTTATCTCTTCGGACCGATAGTTCTCCGGCATGCCGAATACCACGTCAAGTGTAATTTTCCCCGCGCACCGCGCCTCCCGGCTGGGAATGATTCCTCGGAAGGTCGTATTACTTTGCTCGATGCGGCTCCTGTCTATTTCCATTTTATTGAGTGTGTCCTCGTAGATGAGGTTTAGCCCGCTGCCACTGTCCATGCGCACTTTAGTGAGCCGAAAACCATCCACAATTGGATTGAGGACCAAGGCGGCTGGTGCCCGAGCTGACCGGAATTTTGGTTCGTCACTAGCATTGAAAGTTATGGCCGTGTCATTCCAGGAGTTTATTGCTGCAACTTGGCAGACTTCGACAAGGTCGCGGAGTGCCCTCTGGCGCCGATTGTTTGAAGCGAAAGTCTCAAAGACCGCCAATACTCTGAGGTAGTTGTCCTCCGGGGGGTGTTGCTCTGAGGTGTCTTTGGTGAGGATATCCTCGCTACTCTTGGCCACTTGCCAGAGTATCCAACATGCTCTAAGGCTGTGGGTTGGTACGGTATTCGGTGTCGTGTGTATTTTGCATGGCCTATCGAGCCATCCCTCCAGAACGGTTCCGCGTCCTGTAGTGGGTTTAGTTTTCTTCACTATGGGGTCGGGTGCGCCGCGAGGGTGCATCCTTTTTGTTCGCCAGGGGGGCTGAGTGGAGACCGGTGGTTCCCAGCGAGCAGTTTGAGTTTTCCAGGCGCTTTCCATGTCGCAGTACTTCTGTACTCTGGTTGCCAAGTCAGCGAAGTGTAATACGCGACGGCGGTTGATGGCGTTGAGGATTCCTTTGTCCGTGCAATTATTGCAGAATACTGAAATCGCGTCCTCGTCGTGGCAGTCTTTAATCTTGTCTTTGACAAGGAGGAATCTAGCCCAGAAGTGATGAACTGTTTCCTGAGACTGCTGTCGTACGTACATGAGGTCGCATATATCCGGAGGGCCGGAATTGCTTGGCGAATATAGCTTGTGGTGGGTGGGTGGCTTTAAATCTGGTCCCATACCCAATTTGGAGTCCGGAGTTTGAAGAACTTCCGAACTTATTAGTTCAGGCTCCGAAATGTTAAATGATTTTCCAGGCTTGATACCCAATTGTAGTTTTGGAGGACCAGGAATGTCGTCCCGCAGGCAGGTATCCGGCTCTTCGATCTTGGAAATCCGAACACAACTCGTCTTCAACATAGGGGAAGAGTTGTTGTTTTGCTCCTCTAGGACCGCTATCTGATGGGTGATCGACGGAGATTTGATTTCTCTCTGATCGGGTTTAAGCCCAATCTGATCATAGTCTATAGCGACTCCCATGGCGGCGATGCGATCCAGGAGTTCGTTTAAAGACGACAACTCCGCCGGATCCATCCGTTTGGAGTATTCGGAGTCAACACGGAGACGATTTTCGATGACCTGAGAAGTCATCATCGGCTTGACGGCCGAGCGGGCGGTCATGGTAAAGCCGCCCAGCCAGAGGGTTTGGCCTGAGGCCAGGGCTCTTCCGGAGGTGATACTGTCCTTGATAACAAGGCGAGCCATCAATCCTGTCTTCGACGTCACAGCGGAACTCTCAATGAAAGCACCAATGTCGGTGTCAAAACCGGCGGATGTCGGGTAGGGGTCCCGAACTGTGTGTCCAAGGTCGATGGTAACAGGAGACGGGGGACACGATGTTTACGCAGGTTCGGGCCCTCTTGATGGAGGTAATACCCTACTTCCTGCTTGATTGATCTTGATGAATATGAGGATTACAAGAGTTGATCTACCACGAGATCGTAATGGCTAAACCCTAGATGTCTAGCCTATATGATTGTGATTGCCTCTACGGACTAAACTCTCCGGTTTATATAGACACCGGAGGGGCCTAGGGTTGTACAGAGTCGGTTTACGGAGAAAAGAATCTTCATATCCAAGCGCCAAGCTTGCCAACCACGCAAAGGAGAGTCCTATCCGGACACGGGAGGAAGTCTTCTATCTTGTATCTTCATGGCCCATCAGTCCGGCCCACGTCACATAGGCCGGACGTCCGAGGACCCCTTAATCCAGGACTCCCTCAGTTATCATATATTGGCATTGTTTTCTCCACACCACAGAAAATAGGGTTAAAGTCACTTCCCATAATGACTGGTAGCGCGTCCGAAGTCACCTTATTATAGATGTCACCAAGAATTTCTAGTGAGCAATTATGGTCAGCCAGACCATACACCACTATCATCTCCCATGATCGTTTAGTGGCACGATGCACAACCTACACGGTCGAAAAATAACGTCCAATATCCCATGTCACTTTCCAAGATGTCAAAATATCCTGCAGGCTCTGGTTGGGCCAAGAAGGCTTGATGTCCCCGTTGTTATTCAACATTGTCGCCGATGGTCTTGCTGCGATGTTTGATAGGGCTTGGGAGGTCGCTCATCTAACTGGTGTGTGTCCCACTTGATTCCTGGGGGAGTCTCCCAGCTTCAATATGCTAACGGGATTATGCTCCTCGTTGAACTTGACAACCAAAGAATTGCAATTGTCAAACTTGTTGCTTCTTTGTTTTGAAGCAATGTCCAGGTAAAAATTAACTTCCATAAGTGCAAAGTCATATGGCCATGGGGATGGCTAGTGTGAGGCTAACTTGCTTACTTGTAAATTGGTGCCTTTACATCTCCTATCTAGGATTGCGTCTGATCGCTCGACCTTAGCATCGTTGAGTGGGAAGCCCTCCTGTACCAAGGTTGCGTGATAGGTGGCTGCATGGAGGGGGCAAATTCGCGTCCTTTGAAGTGAGATTTAGTATCACTAACTCGTGTCCTATCTTCCATCCCGGCGTACTCAACGGGGATGTTTTTATTGGCAAAGATGGTCCATGCCTAGTTTGACAAAGCACGTGTCAGGTTTTACTAGAGAAGGTGGGCGTTATGAATTCTAATGTCATGAATACTGCACTTGTGGTTAAGTGGGTTTCGAAATTGAGTCAGAATGCTACACGGATTTTCAGCGAACTCCTAAGGCCAAATAACCCCCCTTGCCAACTTTCTTCGAATCGTCGATGCGTGACTCCCTGTTTGGAATGGGACCAAGTGGGTTATGCCTGCATTTTTTGTCGGAATCAGGGCTCCGCAGACCCAAATGAAGGTTCAAAATCTAGGGTGAACATGAAGAATTCCGTAAGCTACAACTTGTCGCTCATCGTCTCATGGCCAAGCTACGACGAACTCCTAAAACCCTACTCTTGCTTTGTGGTGGATTGCCTCGCGAGGAGGATGAGTATGAACTGGTACAGGGATGGACTGCCTCGTGAGGGCTTGGGGATGGATGAACTCGACCCCTCTCTATGGTGGAGACTAGCCTATATTTCTAGTGGCCTTGGCCCTCTTTCCGCTTGGTTTAGGCGGGAAGGGATACCACAGTGGCCAATTTTCAAGGGGGGCAGGAGTACACCCAATCCTGACTAAAGGTGGTATTCGTCTGCAAAGCTTCTGGCCGTGACGCAGATGTGGGCTCGGTGATGACCTCTCTCCTACCGAGCTCATGGTCTTGGTCTTGTTGCACCGGAATGGAAACCTTTGAGGGATTCCTTGGGAACCCGCATATGTCCTTGCCTCCTTAGCACCAAAGGGGAAACTGTCCTCGCCTGCACCCACTGGCACCCTTCTGGCTCTGGTCATCATGGCTCATGTCATCGCGCGCCTCGCGAGGTGGGTGCGAGTCTTGAGATATCCGCTCCTCGAGAGGCCACTCCTTAGGAGGTCTTGATGTCACTCGCCCCGCGAGGAGGGGGCCCTTGCGAGGGTCTTGCTCGTGAAGTCCTAAAGTTGGTCCGCGTCGGGCCCGTTGGTGGAGCCATGCACTGGTTCGTAGGCAGATGGGTTTGGGTACCCCTAGTCCCAGAACCCCGACAGTAGCCCCCGGACCCATGGTGTGCTGGGTCTTTTTTTAGAACCGGGCTTTACCCCTTTCCATTGCATAGAACGGAAATACAACCAGTTCCAATCAGAGAAGTCAGGAGAAGGGAAAGAGGTAGAGCAAGTTCCCGCACTACCAGGAAACCCACCACACTTGCTCACCATCGAAACGAGTGCTGTGGGACAAAAACCTGAGTAGCACGATATAAAGTCTAGCCTATTACAAGCTCAAAAGACCAAACTAGAGCAGGCATAGAAACATTTGCCAGTCAAGTAGACATCATCTCCGGGTAGAAGCGCCAAAAGGTAGACGACTCGTGCCAACCATCTTTAGCTAGAGCATCTCGAAGGATCAGACACCTTGGATCGTTTGCTTGGTGGCATCGCACATCTTCATCAGCTGCATTGTGCTAGCCCTGATCATCTCCGCTCCTGTGCGTAGCTCCCTGGCGGCATCCTGTCATGGAATCGTCACGGCAGATGTCCTCGAGCTAGGACTTAGTCGTGGAGCCATCGCAACTAGGAAGCTTGAAGGGGTTAATGTGGGACAAGGAACACAAGGGTTTATACTGGTTCGGCCCCTTATGGTGAAGGTAAAAGCCTACGTCTAGTTGAGGTGGTATTGATTAGGGTTACGATCACCAGGGAGCTAAACTTATATGCCCGACTCTCGATGAGATTGTTCTTGTTTCTGAACCGCTGCCGGGTCGTCCCTTTATATAGGGAGGCTGACGCCGAGCAGCCCTCAGAGTCCCGGCCGGCTCATAAGAGCGTCCGGCTCGGACTCTCAATCATGCTTGCCTTGCACTACAAGTTCTACCATAATAACGATTGTAACTACGGGCCTTAAGCCATATCCGGGTCTTAAGCCCATCTCTGGCCCACCGTCTTCAAGCTTAGCTCCGGGCTTCTGGTAATGACCATTAGAGTAACCTGGCCCTTCCTGGCGGGTGACTCTAAGGTCTATATCCTCAACATTAGGCCCCAGATTGATTTGAGCCGGCTCATGTCAATCTTCAACTCTTCCGACAGAAAAAATCTCCGGCTTACCTTTCATGTGAGGCCATAACCCGGCGTGACGTCATCCTCTAGACTCCGGATAATCCGCCGTGACGTCATCTTCTATTAAGCCCTTTTTTACTCCACCGGATCCGCAACGGATCTTTGCTTTTACTGTCATCCCGAAAATCGAGGCGCCGTGGGGGGGGGGGGAGATAATCACGCCACGGTCTCCTTGATTCTCGCGCCCGCTTTATGAGCTCGCCTTATAAATAGGCCGGCCCGACGGGCTTCTCTGCCACTCTTCTTCCTCCTTGCACCGCTGCCTCTCTCACTGAGCTCGCACTCCGCCGCCGTCGTCTCGCCTCCGGTCTTCGTCAACCTTGGCCGTTGCATCACCCTGACTCGGACCAGATAAACGGCGGCGACCTCCGTTCTTCTCCAGCTCCGGTGAGTCTCTTCTGCCCTGCTAGAACAGATCTGCGGTAGGGTTCAAATAGTTCATCCGTGTTCTTCGCCATTGCCCGCAAGCTTCGGCAGTTCTCATAGTTCTGCCCTTGTTTGATCTTTAGCCTTGTATAGAACTGGGGCGGCGGTTGTTTAGGACTCATTTCAAATTCTCATAAATCTCTTTCTACTGCATAAAGGCTTCATTCGAACTCAAGAACATCCGCTCGTCTATTTCTAGGTCTAGAAAGTTTTCATTTCACCCGACCATTTTGATCCAAAAAAGTTACTGCAACATGTGAAACCTGTTTTACCACACTTAGTAAAAACTGCAACCATTGAAACTTGGCGGCTTACAATTCCGGTTTAAAGAAAACACGCGCCGTAGAACCTTCCGGCTTAAAGAGAACCATGCTCCGTAAAATCCTCCGGCTTAACTGTGGTAAGGCCGTAGATAACCAACTTATTCTGAATGCCCCTGCGGCTTAAATAACCCACTGTACCTGAGTATATATCATTAGTCCCCTTCATAAGCCGCCACCTTAGTTTTTACTGTAGATCTCCGGCTTATAATTAACCCGGACATTTTTCCTTTTTATCATAGACCGCCAACTTTCATCATGCCTCCCAAGGCTCCCATCACTTGCAACTGGATGAGGTCCAACGTCACCAACGAGACCCTAGACAATTTTGTTAAGTCCGGATATCTGCCTAAGAAGGAAATCATGTCCTACCGTGCCCCTGACCCGTCAGAAGAGAGACCACAGCCAAAGGACGGGGAGGTAGTGATTTTCGCAGATCATATGAGCCGGGGCTTCGCACCGCCCGGCTCAAAGTTTTTTAGGGACGTGCTCAACTTCTTCGACCTGCGGCCTCAAGATATAGGGCCCAACTCCGTATCCAACATCTGCAATTTTCAAGTCTTCTGCGAGGTTTACCTTGGAGAAGAACCTAGTCTGCTGCTCTTCAGAGAGCTTTTTTATTTAAACCGCCAGAACGAGTGCGCCAACGGGCCAAGTCTGGAGTTAGGTGGCATTTCCATCCAGCGGCGTAGGGACTGTCTTTTCCCTTACGCAGAGCCGCCGAGCCACCCCAAGGACTGGAACATGACTTGGTTCTACTGCCAAGATACGTCCCCGGATGATGAAAGCCCGCTGCCCGGCTTTCGCCCAACACGTCTGGAGCCGACTCACCCACTGTCGGACAAGCTAACTCAAGCGGAGCGCCAGCCTCTGCTTCCTACTATCAACAAAATCAAGGCCCTCCTGGGCAACGGTCTGAACGGAATCGACCTGGGCCGGGTCTGGATCTCATGGCGGGTGATCCCATTGAGCCGCCGCCCCGGCTTAATGTGTGAGTATACAGGGCGAAAGGATGACCCTCAGAGGCACAGCCGCAATGATCTTCTAGAAGACGTTGCAGAGGAAGAGACCAAGGCTCTTTTAAACGAGAGCCTGGCAGACTGCGGAAGGACCGGGTTAGCCCCCTTCTGCAAGACCAATCCAGCCCCAGCGGTAAGCCGCTGACTTTAACTTTTTATCTTCGTCTGCGTATAATCTTCATATGAACCATTTTAAGAATTCATCATTGTATTTTGCAAGCTGATGATAAGTTCTGGCGGGTCAAATATGACCATGAGGCGGCCAAGAAAGCCAGGAAGGCGAAGAAAGCCGCCCCTCGCAAAAAGGAAGCAGGCCTACTGCTTCGGAGTTGATGCAATTAAGCGACAGCTCCGAGTCAGAGGTAACTCCTGAGCATTTAAGTCTTTACTATATTCACTGTTTGTTGCTGTCCGCCTTATCGATACTTGCTCATTGACAGGATGACACCGGCGCAAGTAACCCGGTGGTTGAAGAGGTAATGTCACTTTCCTCCGACTCGAAGCCCTTGCCACAGCTGAAAGTCCGAAGGGTAACCCGGAAAGTAAGCTTTTCACATCCTTTAGCTCATCAAGACCCTCAATTTCTTTTGAAGCGACAGGTTCACGAAAGCCGGCGTCACACCCGGACCAACAAGGACACCGACCTCTCCGCCGGGTTACCCGATGCAACAAGGAAACGCCGAACTGAGGTTATTTCCCACTTGTACCCTTTTCACCCGTTGGCGGGTGTTATCCGTCAGCCACTCAACTCTTCTGACTCCAATTACCAGGAGACCTCCCCCTCTTCGGGTGACTCCATGCAGTCAAATCTGCCGGCTTTCAAGACCGCGCCCGGGTAACAACAATCATCTTATGTTGTTCTGATCTTTATTCATATTCTTTGTACTAACCTTTGTTGTTCTTTCAGTGCCCAGGCAAAGCTCACCAAGAGGGTGAAGAAAACCAAGTCGGCCGGAGTGCCGGATCTGCCTGAGCCGGCGGTGACAGTCGAAGAACCGCCAGCTGCCTCCGCCCCCGAAGCCACCACTCCAATGGACACGACACCTGAAGCCACCGCCCCAACTACCAAGGCAACGACCGAAGCTTCGGTTAACCCGGAGGCCTCCGGCTCAGCTCCTCCAGCAGACGACCCGGACGTGGTAATCACCCGGACGGAGTATGTTGAGCCGGGGAGACCGACCGTGTTGGCCAAGTGCTCCGCTAAGGGGGAGTTGCTGCAGCCCCACCGGGCGAATCTGGACCTCTCCAACTACAGCAACCTGAGCATTGGAGAACTCGTCTCTGGCTACATCAGCCAAGTACACAAGAGCCGGGACGCCGAGGTCGCCATAGTAAACCAGATCCAGCAAAAATCTGAGGTATCCTTCTGCTATCTTCTTACTTACTGCATAGTTACCTTTGCCATGCTAGCCCCCAAGTCGACGACTTATGATGTGAATATGTTGTAGACTTAGGTTCCGGCTTACTCAATTGAGCCGGCAGTATGTAGATAGATACGTTCAATATGCATTAGCCCCCAAGTGCCAAGTGTCTTTGCTTGGAAAACGCTTGGGACTTATATAATGACTATTAATAACCCGGAAATTTATGCAGGCTGTTGGCAAGAAGCTAGAGGCGGACCTTGCGGATCTCAAGAGCCGGCTGAAGACGCAGGAGATGGAGACCCGGAAGGCAAACGCCAAGTTTGTATCTAGCATCGCCGCTCAAGAAAAGCTGAAGACAGAATTTGATGCTGAGCGGAAAGCCTGGGCCGAAGAAAAGGCCGCACTGGTGACCCGGGCGGAACAGGCGGAGAAGGCTCTCTCTGAGAAGACCGCCGAGCTCTCCGGCCTAAAGCGCCAGGTCTCCCAAATGGTGGCCTCCATCTTCGGTAAGTCGCCTCACCGGCTTTCATCAATGTTAGAATGTTTATATCTCATGATTCATCCTTGTCGCCGACTTACTTGATTCTGTTAAACAGGTCCCAGAAGTGCCAACCTCAACCAGAGCATGGTCACCAAGCTAAAGGCCGTGTATACCCTGGTGGAGCAGCTCTACACCAGGTCACAGCGTGCCTTAGCTGTGGTGGCCCTATCCAACAAGGTGCCGACTCACCTGGCAGAAGTCCTGCGCCGGCTCGCCGTTCTGCCTCAGCGGATCCAAGAGCTGCGACGGGCTTCTGCGAGAGCCGGAGCAATCGCCGCGCTGAGCCGGGCCAAGGCATTCCTGCCGGAGTTAGACCCGGCAGACATTGCCCTTGGCTATCCAAGCCTGAAGGAAGACGGCTCAGCTTTCGATCAGAAGGACTTCGCAGCGTGCGTGAAGGCTGTACGCCCGGTGGCCACCCTCATCGGGAATGACACAGATCTGACCAAGTACCAGCCGGGTTATGACGCGGAGAATCAGAGGATTCCAACCCCTCGCTATGAAGCCCTCAACCTGATCCCGCCGGCTCATCAGCACACCTTCTCCCCGGAGATTGACCCGGCCGGGTTAATTGACGAGGGAGCCCAGTTCGAGGCTCTCAGCGGCATCGACTGGAAATCATCAACCTTCCAGGTCTTGGGATCAGCCGGAGGAGAGGACAGGAACGAGCCGGAGACTTCCACCCAGCGGGCATCGTAACTCGGCTGTCGGTTTACCAAACAATGCTCCACCCTTGTTAGATTTGATGAATGTTGTAATAAAGTAGGTGCAATAGTCTATCTCTGCCGTGCCATCGTGCACATATTGAATGCCAAGATCTTTTGAAGTTGTCTCTTTGATGTTTCTCCGGGTCATAATCATCCCTTTGTTTTTCTCAACCTCAAAGAGGTGCCTTTAAGTATCCTGCATAGAAAGGCAAATCACAAGTCTCGAGGCGGCTTACCACCCTGAGAATCAGGTGCTTTGGATGGATAACCCGGAATACGAATCAAAAAAGACTGGCCCTCAGTAGTATCCTGAAGACAGCTGTGATAACACACTTAGCAGCCTGTAGCATACTTCCGGGTTAGATAACCCGGGTAACAAGGTTGGTACCTCAACTCTGAGTCACTTGTTTTAATGACACCCATGGTGTTCAACTAACATTTTAAGCCGGCAAAATGAGACCCGGCCGTACACACGACATAATTAGAGTAAACTTGTGATAAAGCAGAAGAACTGAGGGGCTTCCGGTTCGAATACGACCAGAGACCCGGCCCAAAGGGGTTTAAGCTAAGATTCGGATACGATCATATAGCCCCCAGTGGGTGTGGCGATGCCAATCAAGAGGGTACCGACAGCTATGTTCTCTTTGGTTTGAATACGACCCATGTTTGAACAGGAAGCCCCCAAGTGATTTTAAGAAATTGTTTAACGACGCTGATTCGAATACGATCCACGTCGGTTCTCAGAGGGGTTAAACTATGATTCAAATGTGACCAAAGGTAACCTCCCAATGAGCTCGGCATTTTGCCAATCAAATGGGTATCGACAGCTATGTTCTCTTTGGTTCGAATACGACCCATGTTTGAACAGGAAGCCCCCAAGTGACTTTACTGCTTACGGCTCGATTCGAATACGATCATAAGCCGGATCCTCCTTTAAGCCATCATGTAATCTTGTAATAAAAACAACACGTGCATATTTGGAGGAGAAAATAGGACAGAGGTCCTGCTTTATTGCTTTATCATAATATATACATGTCTGAGAGAAATATGTACACCACGAGAGCCGGTGGCTCAAGTGTAGTAAGGCCGAAGCTGAGCTATGTTCCACGGCCGACGGGTCTCCTCCTCTGACTTACGTGAATCTTTGTGCTCCCGAATGTCAATGAGGTAATATGACCCGTTGTGCAAGTTCTTGCTGACCACAAAGGGCCCTTCCCAAGGCGGGGATAATTTGTGTGCATCTGTTTGATCCTGGATGAGCCGGAGCACCAGGTCGCCTTCCTGGAAGACCCGGGATTTGACCCGGCGGCTATGATAACGGCGCAGGTCTTGTTGGTAAATCGCTGAACGGGCTGCTGCCACATCACGCTGTTCGTCCAACAAGTCAAGAGCATCTTGGCGCGCCTGTTCATTATCCATCTCAACATAAGCCACCACGCGAGGTGAGTCGTGACAGATGTCGCTGGGGAGGACTGCTTCTGCTCCATAAACCATGAAGAAAGGCGTGAAGCCTGTAGACCTGTTAGGAGTAGTGTTGATGCTCCATAAGACGGAGGGCAACTCCTCCACCCAACAACCCGGCGTCCGTTGCAAAGGGACCAAAAGCCGGGGCTTGATGCCCTTCAGAATCTCCTGGTTAGCTCTCTCAGCTTGACCATTGGATTGAGGATGAGCCACTGAGGAAACATCAAGTCGGATATGCTCTCGTTGACAAAACTCTTCCATGGCGCCTTTGGAGAGATTGGTGCCATTGTCAGTTATGATGCTGTGCGGAAAACCAAAGCGGAAAATCACCTTTTTCATAAATTGAACCGCCGTGGCTGCATCGCACTTGCTAACTGGCTCAGCTTCCACCCACTTTGTGAACTTATCAACTGCCACCAAGAGGTGGGTCTTCTTATCCTTGGACCTTTTAAAAGGCCCAACCATATCAAGCCCCCAGACCGCAAAGGGCCAAGTGATTGGGATCATCCTCAGCTCCTGAGCCGGCACATGAGCCCGTCGTGAGAACCTCTGGCAACCATCACATTTACTGACCAAGTCCTCTGCATCAGCATGAGCCGTCAACCAATAAAAACCATGACGAAAAGCCTTGGCCACAAGAGACTTTGAGCCGGCGTGATGGCCACAATCCCCTTCATGGATCTCACGCAAGATCTCTTGACCTTCCTCAGGGGAGACACAACGCTGAAACGCTCCTGTAACACTGCGATGATGTAACTCGCCATCGATAACAATCATTGACTTGGCCCGCCGGGTTATTTGCCTGGCCAAAGTTTCATCCTCAGGCAACTCGCCCCGGGTCATGTAAGCCAGATATGGCATTGTCCAGTCTGGTATGATATGGAGAGCCGCCACCAGTCGTGCCTCCGGGTCAGGGACAGCCAAGTCTTCCTCCGTAGGCAACTTAACCGAAGGGCTATACAGGACATCCAGGAAAGTGTTAGGCGGCACCGGCTTTCGCTGAGAGCCTAGCCGGCTTAGGGCATCAGCCGCCTCATTCTTCCTGCGATCAATGTGCTCTACTTGGTAGCCCTGAAAGTGCCCAGCAATGGCATCAACTTCGCGGCGATAAGCCGCCATGAGCGGGTCCTTAGAGTCCCACTTGCCGGATACTTGTTGAGCCACCAAGTCTGAGTCACCGAAGCATCTCACCCGGCTCAAGCTCATTTCCTTAGCCATCCGAAGACCGTGGAGCAAGGCCTCGTACTCAGCCGCATTGTTGGTGCAAGGAAACATCAACTGTAGCACATAATGGAACTTGTCACCTTTAGGGGAGGCCAATACAACACCAGCCCCCGAGCCCTCCAACTGCCTGGACCCATCAAAGTGAATAGTCCAATATGTGTTATCCGGCTTCTGCTTAGGCACTTGTGACTCTGTCCAATCATTGATGAAATCCACCAAGGCCTAAGATTTAACAGCAGTGTGTGGCACATATTTGAGACCATGAGGTCCAAGTTCTATAGCCCACTTAGCAATTCTCCCTGTGGTCTCTCTGTTTTGGATGATGTCACCAAGGGGGGCAGAGCTGACCACAGTGATGGGATGACCCTGAAAATAATGCTTAAGTTTCCGGCTTGCCATGAACACACCATACACAAGCTTCTGCCAATGCGGGTACCGTTGCTTGGACTCAATGAGCACTTCGCTGACATAATAAACCGGCCGCTGAACCGGATGTTCCTTACCCGCCTCCTTGCGCTCTACCACAATAGCCACACTGACGGCTCGTGCGTTTGCCGCCACATACAGTAGCAAGGGCTCCTTATCAACCGGAGCAGCAAGGACTGGGGGCTCTGCCAGCTGCTTCTTCAAATCCTCAAAGGCGGTATTAGCTGCATCATTCCAGACAAAGTTATCAGTTTTCTTCATCAACTGATATAAGGGCATGGCCTTCTCACCCAAACGGCTTATAAAGCGGCTTAAAGCAGCAATGCGACCCGCCAAGCGCTGAACGTCATTTATACACGCCGGCTTAGCCAGGGAGGTGATGGCCTTGATCTTCTCCGGGTTAACCTTAATGCCCCTGTCAGAAACCAAGAAGCCCAAGAGTTTGCCTGCAGGAACACCAAAGACACACTTGGCCGGGTTAAGCATCATCTTATAGACCCAGAGATTATCAAAGGTTTCCCTTAAATCATCTATCAGGGTTTCCTCTTTTATGGATTTAACCACAATATCGTCCACGTAAGCGTGAACATTGCGCCCAATCTGTTTATGAAGACAGTTCTGTACACAACGCTGATAAGTCGCCTGTGCACACTTGAGTCCAAAGGGCATGGATACATAGCAGAAGGCTCCAAAGGGAGTGATGAACGCCGTCTTCTCCTGGTCCTTAACTGCCATTTTAATCTGATGATACCCGGAATAGGCATCCAGGAAACTTAAGCGCGCACAACCGGCCGTAGCATCAATAATTTGATCAATACGGGGAAGGGCAAAAGGATCAGCCCGACACGCCTTATTTAAGTCCGTGTAGTCCACACACATCCGCCAGGTGCCGTTCTTCTTGAGTACGAGCACCGGGTTGGCTAACCACTCTGGGTGGAAGACTTCAACAATAAACCCGGCCGCCAAGAGCCGGGCCACCTCTTCACCAATAGCTTTCCGCCTCTCTTCATTAAACCGCCGAAGGAACTGTCTGACCGGCTTAAACTTAGGATCAATATTAAGAGTATGCTCAGCGAGTTCTCTAGGTACACCTGGCATGTCAGAAGGTTTCCATGCGAAGATGTCCCTATTCTCACGGATGAACTCGATGAGCGCGCTTTCCTATTTTGGATCCAGATTTGCACTGATGCTAAACCGCTGAGATGAGTCACCTGGAACAAAATCAACAAGTTTAGTCTCATCGGCTGACTTAAATTTCATTGCCGACTCTTGTTCTGTAGTTGGCTTTTTCAGAGAGGTCATATCTGTTGGGTCAACATTGTCCTTGTAAAACTTCAACTCCTCTGTAGCACACACAGATTCTGCATAAGCCGCATCGCCTTCCTCACACTCCAGAGCCACTTTCCGGCTGCCGTGAACCGTAATGGTCCCATTGTGACCCGGCATCTTGAGCTGTAAATACACATAACACGGCCGTGCCATGAGCTTGGCGTAAGCCGGCCGTCCAAATATAGCATGGTATGGACTTCTTATCTTGACCACCTCAAAGGTCAATTTCTCCACCCTGTAGTTGTTCTCATCACCAAAGGCCACTTCCAATTCGATCTTGCCGACTGGATAAGCCGACTTACCAGGTACTACACCATGAAAGATAGTGTTTGACTGGCTGAGGTTCTTATCAACCAACCCCATATGGCGGAAAGTCTCATAATAGAGGATGTTGATGCTGCTGCCTCCGTCCATCAGCACCTTTGTGAACTTATATCCTCCAACTTGAGGGGCCACCACTAATGCCAAGTGGCCCGGGTTATCCACCCGGGGAGGGTGATCCTCCCTGCTCCATACTATAGGCTGTTCAGACCACCGCAAGTAGCATGGAACTGCCGGCTCAACAGCATTCACAGCCCTCTTGTGAAGCTTCTGATCTCGCTTGCACAAACTAGTGGTAAACACATGATACTGTCCACCGCTAAGCTGCTTTGGATTGGTCTGATAACCCCCTGCTGCTGTTGATGACCCTGGCCAGACTGTTGATTAAAGCCCCCTTGACCGTTCTGAGGACCGGAATTTGAGCCGCCACCCGGGCCATGAAAGCCGCCGGCGCCTGAGCCGCCGCCCGGGCCATTGTAGTTCTTAAAGGCCTTCATGATTGCGCAATCCTTCCATAGATGAGTCACTGGCTTCTCTCTAGAGCCGTGCCTCGGACAAGGCTCATTCAACAGCTGCTCCAGTGAAGGTCCTGACCCGCCGCCTCGGGGAGGGGGCCTCCCCTTGCGTCGCTGGTTATTGCCTTGTGCGCTGGCGTTGGCCACAAACTCTAGGCTGCCATCTGCCTTGCGCTTGCCTCCTCCTTGGTTCCCCGGGTTAAACTGAGGACCCTTGCCATTGCCGTTCTTCTTTCCCTTCCCTGTCCTTTCATCATCTGAAGGGGGATCCTTGGTACCATCAGAATCGGCGTACTTGACAAGAGCTGCCATTAGTGTACTCATATCACTGCAGTCGCGCTTAAGCCGCCCGAGTTTCATCTTCAGGGGCACAAAACGACAATTCTGCTCCAGCATTAAAACCGCTGAGCCGGCATCCATCTTGTCTGACGAGTGTATGATCTCCTTAACCCGGCGAACCCAATGTGTCGTAGACTCACCCTCCTGCTGCTTACAGTTAGTCAAATCCACAATTGACATAGACTGCCTACAGGTATCTTTGAAGTTTTGGATGAACCGGGCCTTCAGCTCAGCCCAAGACCCAATGGAATTCGGTGGTAGCCCTTTCAACCAAGTGCGGGCAGTCCCATCTAACATCATGGTGAAATACTTGGCCATGGCCGCCTCACTGACCTCCAGCAGCTCCATAGCCATCTCATAACTCTCGATCCAGGCCGCGGGTTGTAAGTCAGCTGTGTAATTAGGCACCTTCCTAGGGCCCTTGAAATCCTTAGGTAGACGTTCATTACGGATAGCTGGTACTAAACAAGGGACACCCCCGGTCCTGGTAGGGATACCCACATCAATGGAAGCCGTCGGATAAGCCAGGGGGGTCTGGTAAGCCGTCAATTGCGGCACTTGCTCCGCCTCTTGCCGCGCTTGGTCTGCTGCGTAAAAGGCTCCATTATGAGCCGGGCCGTGGCCAGGGGGCGGGTCATGGCGTCGGACGTTACTTGAGCCGGTTGCGGAGACCATGTGCCGGCTGTAACTCGGGCTCTGGCCTGGACGAGGGGTCGAGTGGATCCTGTCCCGGCTGTAGGAGTACGCCTCTTGCTGCGCCAGTGCTGTCTGAAGGAGTTCCCTGACCCGGCGGGTTTCAATAGCCGTCGGAGAGTCGCCGTCAACTGGTAGAGCCGCCAGCCGTGCTGCCGCAGCGACCATGTTCTCCAGCGGGTTATTATAATGACCCGGGGGTATTGGCACATACTCAGGCGGGGCAGGGTTCACCTGGGGAGGCCCCATCACACGTGGCTGAGTAAGGGGTCCAGACCCGGGCGCTATGATCCCTGGCGGGTTACTAGACCCTGCACCTGGCGTGCTGAAGAGGTTGCGTGGATCGTAAACCGGAGGGAGTCGAGATTGGGCCTTTTGATGCCTCCTTCTCAGGACCTCATTGGCCGTGTTTTGATCCATCGTGAGTTGGAAGGACTGCGCCTGGATCAGCTGAGTTCGGGCATCGAGAGCCGCCCTCTTTGCAGCCAGCCTGATCCCTTCCGCTGCAAGATCCTCTTTAGCCTTCACTAGGTCCAATTTAACTGTGCCACCTCCGCGTCATGCCGAGCTTGATCCGCCGGGTCAACCGTGGCGGTTAACAGGGCCGTCATCTTGTCCGTGAGATCCATTAGCACCTGAGCCGGCGAAGGCACCGGGGTTCCCGCTCCAGCAGCAGGGTTCTGAACAGGCTGCGTACCAGCCATAAAAACTCCAACCTGACTTGGCGGCTCAAATAGGTCCGGAATACTGTCACCATCGGAACAACCCATGAGCCTGCCATCCTGAAGTTGGTACAACGAGTTTGACTCATCGGTGGCCGACTCGCCGTCAGAGCCGGCGGCCGTCTCATCACCA
This sequence comes from Triticum aestivum, assembly GCF_018294505.1. NCBI lineage: Eukaryota > Viridiplantae > Streptophyta > Magnoliopsida > Poales > Poaceae > Triticum > Triticum aestivum. The sequence continues at coordinate 157,013,033 of NC_057811.1, forward strand.
GACCCAGCTGGATCAGAGGGCCCTCCATGGATGCATCCCACAAAAGCGCGCTTTAAGGCAGGCTAGGCCCGGGCGGGTCGTGCGCGCTGAGCCGTTTCGATGAGATCGGCGCAGAGATCCGGCTCAGGTCCCGGTTCACCAATCTTGCCAATGAAGACATGAATTCCGCCGAAGGGGACCCGGTACCCGTACTCAATTGAGCCGGCATCGGGGCCCCAGTTTGCATCGTCGATGTAGAGCTTGCTGCGATGACTCTTGGTCATCCGGCCCACAGCATATCCCTTGAGCCCTTCGAAGCTGCCCTTCAAGAACTCAAATCCACCGTGCGCTGGCCCCACGGTGGGCGCCAACTGTCGTGGAATCGTCACGGCAGATGTCCTCGAGCTAGGACTTAGTCGTGGAGCCATCGCAACTAGGAAGCTTGAAGGGGTTAATGTGGGACAAGGAACACAAGGGTTTATAATGGTTCGGCCCCTTACGGTGAAGGTAAAAGCCTACGTCCAGTTGAGGTGGTATTGATTAGGGTTACGATCACCAGGGAGCTAAACTGCTATGCCCGGCTCTCGATGAGATTGTTCTTGTTTCTGAACCGCTGCCGGGTCGTCCCTTTATATAGGGAGGCTGACGCCGAGCGGCCCTCAGAGTCCCGGCCGGCTCATAAGAGCGTCCGGCTCGGACTCTCAATCATGCTTGCCTTGCACTACAATCCCCTTGCTGTAAACCTATCCAGTAAAGCAGAAAAGAGCATAGAGAGAACACAATCTGAAAAGGAGTCTTGATTTGTTTCTTTTCAAAAGTAGCTCGATTACGCGCCAACCATATCGCCCAACAGGTGGCCGCTAAGCCCACCGTGTAAAAAGTATTCTTCCCAAGAAGAAATTTGTGACACCACACGAAGTATTGCCAGTAGTTTTTGGGGCATTTGTTAGTGCCCGGCACCACCCCGATGGAACGCCATACTACCTTGGCCACTAGGCAAGTAAAAAAGAGATGTTGAGCTGTCTCCACCCCTTTGCAAAAAGAGCAACTCGGGTTTCCTGGCCATTTTCTTTTCCTCATCACTTTCCTAGTAAGCACCGTGTCTTGCGATAACTGCCAGAGAAAGATTTTTATCTTCAGAGGGATTTTGGCTCTCCAAATCCACTTGTAATGGCACCCACTAAGGGGTTTTTCCAGCATCTTATAAACCGATTTGGTGGTGAACTTGCCATTTTGATTTAGGCCCCAAAAGACTCGATCATTCTTCTCGATCAGAGGGGTGCTTTTAATTATAGCATGCATGTCTTCCCACTGTTTAGATAGTTCAGGGGTAAGCCTACGTCTGAAAACAGAAGTGGTATCGAGCTCATCTCTCTTGTCCAGGGTGCTTTCCGGACGATTGCAAATCTCAGACAAACGTGGGTATTGATCCTGCAATGGGAGCAGCCCATTCATTGAATCTTTCCACAATCTAATTAAGTTTCCAGCCCCAATCTCAATTTTCCTACCCATCATATAGATGTCTTTCACCTTAAGCAGGGCTTTCCAGCATGGTGAGTCAGAGAACTTAGGAGTAACTTTTGCAACTGATTTGTTGCGAAGATATCTGGCACGGACGATGTCTTGCCATAACCCATTTTGAGTCTCTAGCTTCCACCACCATTTAACCATGAGGCTAATATTCTGCTTCCGGAGGTCTTTTATGCCTAAACCCCCTTTGTCCCTGGAGCTATAGATTCTGCTCCACTTGACAAGATAGTATCTCTTCTTTTTGTTGCACCCTTGCCAGAAGAACCTGCGTCTGTGTTTATCTAGCTTTTCAATGAAGGTTTTGTTCATTAGACACATCGACATGTGGTATAAAGAAATTTGTGTAACCACAGAGTCAAGCAGGGTATCTCTACCCCCCATCAAGGCAGCATTGCCAATCCAGGCTTCGAACCTCTTCAAGTACTTACTAACAATGAATTCCCAATCAGAGATTTTCAGGTTAGCATAACTGACAGGCATGCCAGGTATCTAAGTGGGAAACTGCCGACCTCACAGTCGAAGATCTCAGCATATTTATTAACAACAGTCTCATCCCCACCTACAGTAAGAATTTCGCTCTTCTGAAAGTGAACTTTCAGGCCAGACATCATTTCAAACATATACAACAACAACTTCAAGTTGACTGCTTTATCAGTGTCATCTTCTATGCAAATGATAGTATCATCTGCGTATTGAAGGACCGCCACCCCATCAGGAATAAGATCAGAAGCTAGACCCACAATCAGCTTATTTTTTTGGGCATTTTTAATCATTTTGGTGAGGCACTCAACAGCCAGATTAAAAGGGGCGAAGCGGCATGGGCCCCAACCGCCTGCGGGCCAGGCTGGACGCGTGGCACCTGACTGTACGTGGGTCGTCCCCACTTCCCCACGATGCCTCGGCAACTGCCCCGACTGAAAAAAAGCCTGGCGCATGTTGCGGGGCCATCTGTCCGCCACCGCGCGCCCATCCTCTGCTCCATCCTTCTCCATCAAGCTTGCATCTTGCACGCCAGATCTTGCGCCGCCCTCGGCTCGCCGCAGCGCCATGGCCCCCCAAAAGAGGAGGAGCGGGGCCACCACGGAGGCAGACCGGCGTGCGGGGCCGGAAGCTGCCCTAGGCCGGTCGACGGTGCTCAACCATGAGGGATTGGACAAGGTCCTCCTCGTGATCACAGCCGATTCCAATGAGTGGAAAGCAACAAAGATTTGGCCTCCTTCTCAACGTCTTGCTGAGTTGGAAGCTACCGTTGTCGCCCTTCACCTTCATGCCCTCTTCACCGGCTTGCTGCCGCCATTCTCGGATTTCTTCAATGCAGTGCTCTCGCATTATCAGGTTCACGCGCTGCATTTCGACCCAAGATCTATCCTCCTCCTTCTGCCTTCGCGTTCCTGTGTGAGGCCCTTGTGGGCATCACCTCCTGGGTGGCGCTGCTTCGCCACTTCTTCTCCCTGTGGCTGACCGCCGACACACAGTGGTCTGGGTGTGTGTCACTCTGCGTGGTCAGCGCAACAACGGGCGAGGGCATCGACATGGAGGTTCACCCAAATGCAGAGGGCTTTCGGAGGCAATGGGCATACGTCGACGCGGGGCACGACAAGGATGGCCGACCTGAGGGCGGCAGGTGTGATGGTGGCGATGGTGGTGAGGGAGTTCATCCGATGGTGACTCGCCCTCTTGACCGCCATTCCCGCCCAATGTGGGCCTTCACCGGCCGCGGGGATGCTATGAGGCTCAAAGTAGCTTCCCTGCCCCCTGCTACGTCTCCAACGTATCTATGATTGTTGATTGTTCCATGCTATTATATTATCTGTTTTGGATGTTTTATATGCATTAATATGCTATTTTATAGTATTATTTTTGGGATTAACCTAGAGCCCAGTGCCAATTTATGGGTTTTCCTTGTTTTTGAGTTTTACAGAAAAGGAATATCAAACGAAATAAAACTTTCGTGGTGATTTTTCTTGGACCAGAAGACATCCACGGAGCTTGGAGAGGGGGACAGAAGCTTCCCAAGGAGGCCACAAGCCTCCTCGGCACGCCCCAGGGGGAACACCCTGAGGGCTTGTGGGCCCCTCGAGAGTCCTGAAACCCTAATTCTTGCGCTATAAATTTCCAAATATTCCCAAACCATCATAGGCATCCACCAAAATACTTTTCCGCCGCCGCAAGCCTCGTTTCCCGTGAGATGCCATCTTGGGGCCTTTTCCGCCATCCTGCCAGAGGGGGATTCGATCACGGAGGGCATCTACATCAACCTTGCTGCCCTTCCGATGAAGAGTGAGTAGTTTACCACATACGTAAGGGTCCATAGCTAGTAGCTAGATGGCTTCTTTTCTCTCTTTGATCTTCAATACAATGTTCTCCTCGATGTTCTTGGAGTTCTATCCGATGTAATATTCTTTTGCGCTGTGTTTCTCGAGATCCGATGAATTGTGGATTTATGATCAGATTATCTATGAATATTATTTGAGTCTTTTCTGAACTCTTTTATGCATGATCAAATATCTTTGTATTTTCTTCAAATTATCAGTTTGGTTTGGCCAACTAGATTTGTTCTTCTTGCAATGGGAGATGTGCTTAGTTTTGGGTTCAATCTTGCGGTGTCCTCACCCAGTGACAAAGTAGGGGTAGCCAGGCACGTATTGTACTGTTGCCATCAAGGGTAAACAGATGGGGTTTTCATCATATTGCTTGAGTTTATTCCTCTACATCATGTCATCTAACTTAAGTCGTTACTCAATTCTTATGAACTTAATACTCTAAATGCATGCTGGATAGCGGTCGATGTGTGGAGTAATAGTAGTAGATGCAGGCAGGAGTCAGTCTACTTGACACGGACGTGATGCCTATATTCATGATCATTTCCTTAGATATCGTCATAACTTTGCACTTTTCTATCAATTGCTTGACAGTAATTTGTTTACCCACCGTGTGTTTTCCTTCAAGAGAGAAGCCTCTAGTGAAACCTATTGTGACTCCCCCGATTCGACCGTACACTAATCATACACGCAAACGTGTACGATCAAGATCAGGGAGTCATGGGAAGCTATCACAACACAACTCTAGACACAAAATGAAATAATACAAGCTTCATATTACAAGCCAGGGGCCTCGAGGGCTCGAATACAGAAGCTCGAATACAAGAGTCAGCGGAAGCAACAATATTTGAGTACAGACATAAGTTAAACAAGGACGCCTTAAGAAGGCTAGCACAAACATCAACGATCGAAGAGGCAAGGCCTCCTGCCTGGGACATCCTAACTACTCCTGGTCGTCGGCAGTCTCCATGTAGTAGCATCCGTCGGCGGTGGCATCTGGCTCCAAGGATCAACCATCTGGTTGCAATAACCGGAAAGAAGAAAGAAGGGGGAAAGGGGTAGCAAAGCAACCGTGGGTACTCATCCAAAGTACTTGCAAGCATCAGATCTATACTAAGTATGCATTGGTATCAAATGGAAGGGTTGTGTCTGTGGACTGAACTGCAGAAAGCCATAATAGGGGGGAAGGCCTAGCCTACCGAAGACTAGCATCTTCAAGCAGCTCCAAGTGTCTTGCAGCATGTAGAAGAGTAAAGAATAGCATTGTCACGCCCAATAAGCGATACTATCCTAAAGAGACTCGAAGGCCCCACCAAGGATAGAACCGCATATTGAAACGCTTTTGCAAGATGGATATCATTACATCAACATTACATAATATTTGGGGATACATACAAGGCATACAAATGCCGCAAGAATACATCAATACATCATACATAAGATCAACATCCGACTACGGATGAAACATAAACAGAAACTCAAACGACATCCACCCTGCTAGCCCAGGCTGCCGACCTGGAACCTATCCCCTGATCGAAGAAGAAGCAGAAGAAGAACTCCAAAACAAGTAAACATCGCTCTCGCGCCATGATCATCGCAAAACCCTGTACCTGCAACTGGTGGTGTAGTAATCTGTGAGCCACGAGGACTCAGCAATCCCATTACCATGGGTTTCAAGACTAGCAAAGCTTAATGGGAAAGGAAAGGGTAAGTGGTGAGGTTGCAGCAGCGACTAAGCATGTATGGTGGCTAACTTACGCAAACAAGAGCGAGAAGAGAAGCAATGGAACGTTCGTGAACTAGCCATGATCAAGAAGTGATCCTGAACTCCTACTTACGTCAGACAAAACCCAGAAACCGTGTTCACTTCCCGGACTC
>NC_057811.1:157036288-157075186 GCF_018294505.1 Triticum aestivum
GGCCCGGTCGCGGTCGGGGCGGGCCTGGCCCGGGCCATGGTGGGCCGGCGGCGGAGGCAGCGCACGGGGCGGCGCGCGGGACAGTTGGCGAGGCTGGATTGGGTGAGGGCGGTGCGGAGGTGACGTGTCGCCCCGGGATTGGCCCGGGCGACGTGGCTGGGCGGCGGTGGACATGTCCGGCGGTGCGGGGAAGCGTCCGGCGGCGCGAGGGGAAGGAGGCTAGGGTTCATCTGCGCGAAAATCCCGGGAGAGACATACATATATAGGTAGAGGGGGCTAGGAGAGTCCAAATGAGGAGCGGTTTTCGCCCACGCGATCGTAATTGAACGACCGAGTGCATGGCGGAGACTTAGAGGGGTTTTGGGGCTGTTTGAAGGGGGGTTTAGCTACAACACACAAACGGACTTTGCGGTTGCCCGGTTAACCGTTGGAGTACCAAACGACCTCCGAATGGGACGAAACTTGACCGGTGGTCTACGGGTAGTATACCAAGGCCACTTGACAAGACTCGGTCCATTCCGAGAACATCCAACACCCGCTCACGAAAAGAAACAAAAGGGGTGCGCCGGAGGAGGTGGGAGTGCCGGATTGCAAAACGGACAACGGGGAAAATGCTCGGATGCAAGAGACGAACACGTATGCAAATGCGATGCACATGATGACATGATATGAAATGCAGATGATGACATGGAAAATGCAACACGCAAGCAGATGACATGGCAACGACAGCGAATAACTGGGTGTCACCTGGCGCATCGGGTCCGGGGCGTTACAAGCATATTATAATTAACAAACATGTTGTAGCATTAATGCCCAGAGATCCTTCCTCGACTCGCTGCGAGAAAGCAATCCCGGAGCCACATAACTCAAGTATCCATTTCTAGTTGTAAAAGATCAGGATATAAGTCGGAATGTCCATTATCGTGGACACGGCTATTAATAGATAATCTTCCCTACAGGGGTCCACCATGTTTTGCAACACCCTTGATTACTCTGGCCGGACACACTTTTCTGGGTCAATGCTCGGCCTCAGCAGATCAACACGTCGTAGCCCTACCTAGGCTCAGCAGAGAGGTCCCCGCTGGTCTACACCCTAAGAACTCCGGGGTCTGGGCCCATCGCCCGTTGCACTCCGGGTCGTTGCGTGCAGGGCGGATCCAGGCTGCCCGGATAGCGCCGGCCCAGCCGTGCCGCAATGATGAACTAGACGTTTGACAAAGCTTCGGTTGATACTACGTCGCCGAGGCCCATAACTATGATACGTCTCCAACGTATCTATAATTTTTGATTGTTCCATGCTATTATATTATCTGTTTTGGATGTTTAATGGGCTTTATTATGCACTTTTATATTATTTTTGGGACTAACCTACTAACCAAAGGCCCAGTGCAAATTGCTGTTTTTTTGCCTATTTCAGTGTTCCGCAGAAAAGGAATATCAAACGGAATCCAAACGGAATGAAACCTTCGACAGAGTTATTTTTGGAACAAACGCAATCCAGGAGACTTGGAGTGGACGTCAAGGAAGCAACGAGGAGGCCACGATGTAGGCAGGCGCGCCCCACACCCTCGTGGGCCCCTCGTGGCTCCACCGACCTACTTCTTTCGCCTATATACTCATATACCCCGAAAACATTCAAGAGCACCACGAAACCCTATTTCCACCGCCGCAACCTTCTATACCCGTGAGATCCCATCTTGGGGCCTTTTCCGGCGCTCCACCGGAGGGGGAATCAATCACGGAGGGCTTCTACATCAACACCATAGCCTCTCCGATGATGTATGAGTAGTTTACCACAGACCTTCGGGTCCATAGTTATTAGCTAGATGGATTCTTCTCTCTCTTTGGATCTCAGTACACAGTTCTCTTCGATTCTCTTGGAGATCTATTCGATGTAATTCTTTTTGCGGTGTGTTTGTCGAGATCCGATGAATTATGGGTTTATGATCAAGATTATCTATGAACAATATTTGGTTCTTCTCTGAATTCTTATATGCATGATTTGATATCTTTGCAAGTCTCTTCGAATTATCAGTTTGGTTTGGCCTACTAGATTGATCTTTCTTGCAATGGGAGAAGTGCTTAGCTTTGGGTTCAATCTTGCGGTGTCCTTTCCCAGTGACAGCAGGGGCAGCAAGGCACGTATTGTATTGTTGCCATCGAGGAGAAAAAGATGGGTTTTATATCATATTGCTTGAGTTTATCCCTCTACATCACGTCATCTTGCCTAATGCGTTACTCTGTTCTTATGAACTTAATACTCTAGATGGATGCTGGATAGCGGTCGATGTGTGGAGTAATAGTAGTAGATGCAGAATCGTTTCGGTCTACTTGTCGCGGACGTGATGCCTATATACATGATCATGCCTAGATATTCTCATAACTATGCGCTTTTCTATCAGTTGCTCGACAGTAATTTGTTCACCCACCGTAGAATTTGCTATTTGGAGAGAAGCCACTAGTGAAACATATGGCCCCCGGGTCTATTTTCCATCATATCAATTTCCTGTTAATTAGCTATTTCTGTCGCCGTTTATTTTGCAATCTTTACTTTCCAATCTATATCATAAAAATACCAAAAATATTTATCTTATTATCTCTATCAGATCTCACTTTTGCAAGTGGCCGTGAAGGGATTGACAACCCCTTTATCGCGTTGGTTCTAAGGTTCTTATTTGTTTGTGCAGGTATGAGGGACTTGCGTGTAGTCTCCTACTGGATTGATACCTTGGTTCTCAAAAACTGAGGGAAATACTTATGCTACTTTGCTGCATCAGCCTTTCCTCTTCAAGGGAAACCTACGCATGCTCAAGAGGTAGCAAGAAGGATTTCTGGCGCCGTTGCTGGGGAAATCTACGCACAAGTCAAGACATACCAAGTACCCATCACAAACTCTTATCCCTCACATTACATTATTTGCCATTTTCCTCTCGTTTTCCTCTCCCCCACTTCACCTTTGCCATTTTATTCGCCCTCTTTTTTGTTCGCCTCTTTTTACTTGCTTCTTGTGTGTCCGTGTGTTAGATTGTTGGTTTTGCTATTTTGGCTAGTCCTTTTATCATCGTTAGTACTCCCGATCATGAAGTTCTTAATTTTAAATAAAGGGAGGGAGAAAATTTAAAAGATGCTTGGTATAGAATTTGCAATGCTCAGAATAGATCCACTAGGAAGCAATCCACTTCCATTCTTCTTCGCAATTTTTATGTAGGCATCAACCCTTGGAATAGATATATTCTTGATACCATTACCGGAGGGAATTTCTTGGGTAGCCATACTTTTGATTCTTATAATGCTATGATAGATTTGTTTGGCCCACCACCTCTTTTGGTTAATGGAACTATTTTAACTTTGGAACATGTGATTCAAAGGCTTGAAATTATTGAAAATAAAGTTGCCACTATAGAGTTGATTGAGAATTTGGATAAAAGATCCACAACCAGATTACCCAATATGGATCTAAGGTAGGAGTTACTCTGAATTTTTTTAAAGAAAAAGAACCCATAGTTAACGAAAAGATAGATCAATATTCCACAAGAATTGATAAACTTGAGGATATTTTTACTAACTTAGGGTCTGCCTTTTCTTCCATGAGAAATACTCCGAATCCTCCTACTTGCAATGTTGCCAAATTGATGTATGTTCCTAAAAATAAGGGTGAATCTTCTAGTAAGGAAAATGCGGATCTCAAATCAATAAGTGTTCAGCCCAATTTTTTTGCTATCATTAAGGAACCTTTTGCTATAAATGAATTCCTCGATCTCTTGCCTAGGAGTTTGATCATTAATAAAAATAAGGAAACTCCTAAGGGTTATAAGTGTTCTATTGAAGAATTGCCTACCAAAGATGACAATACCTAGATATATTCTTGTTTTTATGCCTAGGTAGGGGCATTAAACGATAGCGCTTGTTGGGAGGCAACCAATTTTATTTTTGTTCCTGTTTAGTAACAAATAATTCATTTAGCCTCTGGTTAGATGTGGTTTTATGTTTTAATTAGTGTTTGTGCCAAGTAGAACCAATAGGATCTTCTTGGGTGATAATTATTTGATCTTGCTGAAAAAGACAGAAACTTTGTGCTCATGAAAATAATTGTTAAAATTCACCAGAACGTGATAAATTGCCAATTCTTTTTGCAGCATATCAATATACAAATTGTCCAGGTTTTCCTAGTTTTTCAGAATTTTTGGACTTCCAGAAGTATTCGAACAAATCAGATTGCTACAGACTGTTCTGTTTTTGATAGATTCTGTTTTGTGTGTGTTGTTTGCTTATTTTAATGAATCTATGGCTAGTATCGGGGGGTATGAACCATGGATAAGTTGGAATACAGTAGGTTTAACACCAATATAAATAAAGAATGAGTTCATTACAGTACCTTATTGTGGTGGTTTGTTTTATTTCGCTAACGGAGCTCATGAGATTTTCTGTTGAGTTTTGTGCTGTGAAGTTTTCAAGTTTCTGGGTAAAGATTTGATGGATTATGGAATAAGGAGTGGCAAGAGCCTAAGCTTGGGGATGCCCAAGGCACCCCAAGGTAAAATTCAAGGACAACCAAAAGCCTAAGCTTGGGGATGCCCCGGAAGGCATCCCCTCTTTCGTCTTTGTCCATCGGTAACTTTACTTGAGGCTATATTTTTATTCACCACATGATATGTGTTTTGCTTGGAGCTCTTGTATGATTTGCGATTTTACTTTTTAGTTTACCACAATCATCCTTGCTATACACACCTTTTGGAGAGACACACATGAATCGGAATTTATTAGAATACTCTTTGTGCTTCACTTATATCTTTTGAGCTAGATAATTTTGCTCTAGTGCTTCGCTTATATATTTTTAGAGCACGGTGGTGGTTTTATTTTATAGAAATTATTGATCTCTCATGCTTCACTTATATTATTTTGAGAGTCTTATTGAACAGCATGGTAATTTGCTTTGGCTATAAAATTAGTCCTAATATGATGAACATCCAAGATGGGTATAATAAAAACTATCATATAAAGTTCATCGAATACTATGACAAGTTTGATTCTTTATGATTGTTTTGAGATATGAAGATGGTGATATTAGAGTCATGCTAGTTGAGTAGTTGTGAATTTGAGAAATACTTGTTCTAAAGTTTTGTGATTCCCGTAGCATGCACATATGGTGAACCGTTATGTGATGAAGTCGGAGCATCATTTATTTATTGATTGTCTTCCTTATGAGTGGCGGTCGGGGACGAGCGATGGTCTTTTCCTACCAATATATCCCCCTAGGAGCATGCGCGTAGTACTTCTTTTTGATAACTAATAGATTTTTGCAATAAGTATGTGAGTTCTTTATGACTAATGTTAAGTCCATGGATTATACGCACTCTCACCCTTCCACCATTGCTAGCCTCTCTAATACCGCCCACCTTTCGCCGGTATCATACACCCACCATATACCTCGCTCAAAACAGCCACCATACCTACCTATTATGGCATTTCCATAGCCATTCCGAGATGTATTGCCATGCAACTTACCACCGTTCCGTTTGTTATGACACGTTTCATCATTGCCATATTGCTTTGCATGATCATGTAGTTGACATCATATTTGTGGCAAAGCCACCTTTATAATTCTTTCATACATGTCACTCTTGATTCATTGCATATGCCGGTACACCGCCGGAGGCATTCACATAGAGTCATATTTTGTTCTAAGTATTGAGTTGTAATTTTTGAGTTGTAAGTAAATAAAAGTGTGATGATCATCATTATTAGAGCATTTTCCCAAGTGAGGAAAGTATGATGGATACTATGATTCCCCCGCAAGTCGGTATGAGACTCCGGACAAAAAGAAAAGAAAAAAATAGGCCATAAAAAAGAGAAAAAGGCCCAAATGGAAAAAAAGATGAGAGAAAAAGAGAGAAGGGACAATGTTACTATCCTTTTACCACACTTGTGCTTCAAAGTAGCACCATGATGTTCATGATAGAGAGTCTCCTATGTTGTCACTTTCATATACTAGTGGGAATTTTACATTATAGAACTTGGCTTGTATATTCCAATGATGGGCTTCCTCAAAATGCCCTAGGTCTTCGTGAGAAAGCGAGTTGGATGCACACCCACTTAGTTTGTTTTGTTGAGCTTTCATACACTTATAGCTCTAGTGCATCCGTTGCATGGCAATCCCTACGCACTCACATTGATATCTATTGATGGGCATCTCCATAGCCTGTTGATACGCCTAGTTGATGTGAGTCTATCTTCTCCTTTTTGTCTTCTCCACAACCACAATTCTATTTCACATATAGTGCTATGTCCATGGCTCACGCTCATGTATTGCGTGAAGATTGTAAAAATTTGAGAACATCAAAAGTATGAAACAATTGCTTGGCTTGTCATCAGGGTTGTGCATGATTTAAATATTTTGTGTGATGAAGATAGAACATAGCCAGACTATATGATTTTGTAGGGATAACTTTCTTTGGCCATGTTATTTTGAGAAGACATGATTGCTTTGTTAGTGTGCTTGAAGTATTATTATTTTTATATCAATATTAAACTTTTATCTTGAATCTTTCGGATCTAAACATTCCTGCCAGAATAAATAAAATTAAATTGAAATTTATGCTAGGTAGCATTCCACATCAAAAATTCTGTTTTTATCATTTACCTACTCGAGGACGAGCAGGAATTAAGCTTGGGGATGCTTGATATGTCTCCAACGTATCTATAATTTTTTATTGTTCCATGGTATTATATTATCTGTTCTGGATGCTTAATGGGCTTTATTATGCACTTTTATATTATTTTTGGGACTAACCTACTAACCAAAGGCCCAATGCAAATTGCTATTTTTTTTGCCTATTTCGGTGTTTCATAGAAAAGGAATATCAAACGGAATCCAAACGGCATGAAACCTTCGGGAGAGTTATTTTTGGAACAAACGCAATACAGGAGACTTGGAGTGGATGTCAAGGAAGAAACGAGGCGGCCACGAGGTAGGGAGGCGCACCCCCACCCTCATGGGCCCCTCATGGCTCCATCGACCTACTTCTTTCGCCTATATATACTCATATACCCCGAAAACATCCAAGAGCACCATGAAACCCTATTTCCACCGCCGCAACCTTCCGTACCCGTGAGATCCCATCTTGCGGCCTTTTCCGGCGCTCCACCGAAAGGTGAATCGATCACGGAGGGCTTCTACATCAACACCATAGCCTCTCCGATGATGTGTGAGTAGTTTACCACAGACCTTCGGGTCCATAGTTATTAGCTAGATGGCTTCTCTCTCTCTTTGGATCTCAATACAAAGTTCTCATAGATTCTCTTGGAGATCTATTCGATGTAATTCTTTTTACGGTGTGTTTGTCGAGATCCGATGAATTATGGGTTTATGATCAAGATTATCTATGAACAATATTTGGTTCTTCTCTGAATTCTTATATGTATGATTTGATATCTTTGCAAGTCTCTTCGAATTATCAGTTTGGTTTGGCCTACTAGATTGATCTTTCTTGCAATGGGAGAAGTGCTTAGCTTTGGGTTCAATCTTGCGGTGTCCTTTCCCAGTGACAGCAGGGGCAGCAAGGCACGTATTGTATTGTTGCCATCGAGGATAAAAAGATGGGGTTTATATCATATTGCTTGAGTTTATCCCTCTACATCATGTCATCTTGCGTAATGCGTTACTCTGTTCTTATGAACTTAATACTCGAGATGCATGCTGGATAGCGGTTGATGTGTGGAGTAATAGTAGTAGATGCAGAATCGCTTTGGTCTACTTGTCGCGGACATGATGCCTATATACATGATCATGCCTAGATATTCTCATAACTATGCGCTTTTCTATCAATTGCTCGACAGTAATTTGTTCACCCACCGTAGAATTTGCTATCTTGAGAGAAGCCACTAGTGAAAACTATGGCCCCGGGTCTATTTTCCATCATATTAATTTCCCGTTAATTAGCTATTTCTGTCGCCGTTTATTTTGCAATCTTTACTTTCCAATCTATGTCATAAAAATACCAAAAATATTTATCTTATTATCTTTATCAGATCTCACTTTTGCAACTGGCCGTGAAGGGATTGACAACCCCTTTATCGCATTGGTTGCAAGGTTCTTATTTGTTTGTGCAGGTACGAGGGACTTGCGTGTAGTCTCCTACTGGATTGATACCTTGATTCTCAAAAACCAAGGGAAATGCTTATGCTACTTTGCTGCATCACCCTTTCCTCTTCAAGGGAAAACCAACGCATGCTCAAGAGGTAGCAAACTATTCTCGCGTGGTGGTTAGTGGGTAAAGGCCAAAGGCCAACTCAGAAAAAATACCCAAACCATAGTGTATTATTACCTTGCGGAGACGAGCTGAGACTCACGATAATGTGACCCTGTCGCCCCGTCTCGAGGAAATACGACAAGGGCTAGCCCAGCCCACTCGGGGGCGGCCTGCCTGCCCGACTGTGCCTCGTAACCATCTTGCGGGTGCTCTCCGGGCCCGCCCGACTTTCACAAAGGTCTCAAGTAAAGTCAAGGTAACCGTGTGTCCAAACAACAAGGGGAAAACCCGAGGAATCACCCTCGATCTCATCAGGAGTGATGTATGAGGTACCACCCTCGGCACTCAACGGTAACTCTGCAGAGTCGAGCAACAAAAGGGGCATGTTGTGATGTGAGGTGTCGAGCTCTGGTCGTCGATCACGTTGATCGAGTCATCGATGAGGAAGCAGGGGCAACAAGGACAAGTGGGGGTCACTGATGGATCACTAACCAACCTATACTAAGCAATTTAGGATAAGCAGGTAGGTAATAATAAACAGGCTATGACTCAGAATAGGAGCAATCAATTACAGTAGCAAAATCTAATGCAAGCATGAGAGAAAGGAATGGGCGATATCAGGATGATCAAAGGGGGGCTTGCCTGGAAGCTCCGCTGAAAGGGAAGAAGGGTCGTCGTCGACATAGTCGATCACAGCGGCAACGGTCTCGTAGTCTACCGGAGAGAAGAGGGGGAAGAAACAGTAAATACATAGCAAGGAAGAGCATAACAGAAGAACAGGCAGAGCTAGACGTGTTCTAACGCGGTGCTACACGATACCAGCGAAGGGGGGTAACATCCGAGAATGCTTTCCCGAAGTTTGGCATTTTCGGACAGACAAATCGGAGGGGGACGGTTGCATGTTCACTATGCTAGAGACGCGTGGCAGATGAACGGACCACGTAATCGGATTCGTCACGTTTTTTTGAGCAACTTTCATGTACAAAGTATTTTCATCCGAGTTACGGTTTATTTTCTACGAATTTCTAAAGTTTTAGCAATATTCTAAAATTGTTATTAAATCTAAAATGGGGTTATTGCATCGGCATGACGTCATGATGACGTCAGCAGTCAACAGAGTTGACCGGGGTCAGCCCTGATGTGTCAGGCCGTTCTGTCATAGACTTAGAACAGGGTTAAATTAACTAATTTAGTTAATTAGGCTAATTAAGCAAGGTTAATTAAGTTAATTATTTCATTTTTAAAAATCTTTTTTTAAAAGCCAGGGCATGGGGCCCGGCTGTCATAGGCCCAGGCCGCTGGACGGGCTAACGGGCGCAGGGTGCGGGTGCCCGTGCGGCGGATCGGGGCTGATTCCGGCGACGACCGCGGCCGAATGCAGCGGCGAGCGCGACTGTAGGTGAGCAGCGGTGGTAGCAGCCGGCGGGATTGGCTAGCGACAGCGAGGCGGAGCCGCATCAGGGTGCCGCTTCAGGGAGAGCAACGACGCCTGGCAGCGGGGCAGCAGCAGCACCGAACAGCGGAGCGCGACGGAAGCAGGAGGCAGCGGCAGCGGGGTAGCAGAAGTAGCGCTGCAGTAGGAGGGGGATAGTAGCAGCAGAAGGCCACAGCATGGGGGGCGGCGCGGCGCGGTCGCGGCGACCGCGAGCGCGAGCAAAGGCAGGGGCCGGTGTGTGCAGGCGTGGTGACGCGCATGTGGTGGTCAGCGAGCGCCGTGCGGGGCGGCATTGGAGCAGCAGCAACGCTGGGCGGAGGCGAGCCGGGCGGCAGCGGTGAGGCCTCGCGAAGGCCAGCAGGCAGGCGCGGGTCTGTGTAGACGCCGGAGCTGCAGAACGCGGTCAGGGCGGAGGGGATGACGGGTGCGAGCTAGGCTTCGGTGGTCGCGGCGGCGAAGCAAACGGCGGCGACAACTTCGGGCGTGACGGGGACCGATGCTAGAAGGGGCGAGGGAGCTAGCTAACAGAGGTAAAAGAGGTGGATCTCACCTAGGAGGCACAAGGGGGCCTAGAGAAAGCTTAGTAGCAGCAGGGCAGCCGGGATCAGAGGAGATTGCCGATGGGCAGAGGAATAAGATGAGGATGACACGCTCGTCGTTGGGGATCCCAACTCAACCTGGTTGGCGTAGACGACGTAGCAGACGGTGCCAATTCTTCTGGCCAAGGTCCTAGGGCCCGAGGTTGACGGTGGGCACGTGAATCAACGACGGCCATGGTGACGGTGGCGCGCTCGCCACCAGGGAAGAGGAGAGGGGAGAAAATATCTCTGGGAGGAAGGCTGACAAGGCCAAGGGGGCTCGTCCTTATCTAGGCGCTGCCGCGTTGTGGGAACATCGAGCCGGTCGGGCGGCGACCACGGGCGCGGGTGCTCGGTCGCCCACACAGTGAAGACGACGCGGGAGGGGAAGCTGGGTCGTTGGGCCGGCTGGGGGGATAAGGCCCAGGGGCACGGGGACTGTGTCTCCTTTCCTCTTTTTCATTTCTTTAGGTTTTTCCTTTTAAAACATCTTGTTCTTTTACTTTAGCTAGCAAAAATAGTTTTACTAAAAAATAAAAGTGGCTCCACAAATAGAGTTGCAAAAGTAACCCTCTGTCACAAATTTTTTGGCACTTAAGTAAAATAGTTTGTACTTTTTATAATTTAAAAAGCATTTAAATTATTGTTTTGGACCCTATTTTAAATAGTTTATGGCATTTAAACACTTTACAAAAATGTTGGGTGACCACAATAATTGGTTATGGAATATTTGCCACACTTTGAACATTTTAGTTTTCATGTTTGAAAACTTTGAGTTTTGGACTTTAATTTGAATTTGAAAATTGAACCGATTTGAATATAAACGAGATCAGCAACAGTTAGAGTGGTGACATGGAATCATCAGCAGAGGATTACTGTAGCTTAAATATCCGGGCGTTACAAATCTCCTCCACTACAAGAAATCACGTCCCGAGATTTAAGGGGTGGGGGAAGGGGGAAAACTCGGGAAGGACGGAGCTCAACACAAGATAGGTACCCGAGGGCTATCTCAGTGAACATGGCATAGAGGCATCTCTCAAGTTGAAATTCAAGGAAGTCATCGAGAGCAAGGTAAGAAGGGGCAATAAGAAGCTTCAAGCGGATAGGCAACCGTTCGTTGCCTGGAACAGAGGATGAAAGGGGTTTAGAGCAATGGGAATAAGTATTGCGTCCGATACCAGAATAGATCACTAGGTAGGTCGCTCATGATTTACATACGAAGCCAAGCGCGAGGAACAACTTTTGGAAAACAGGGAT
Source organism: Triticum aestivum (assembly GCF_018294505.1). NCBI lineage: Eukaryota > Viridiplantae > Streptophyta > Magnoliopsida > Poales > Poaceae > Triticum > Triticum aestivum. The sequence goes on from NC_057811.1 coordinate 157,047,808, forward strand.
GTACATGAGTCAGGTTTTGATCCTATGGAACTGTGGGTTATGGGCCCACCATGTGGGTTAAAAGTAGGAAGGGCGCTGATAGCAAGGCATGTCAGAGCATAGACTGTCAGTTATGTTGGCAACAACGTTGTGAAGGAAATATGCCCTAGAGGCAATAACAAAGTTATCATTTATTTCCTTATATCATGATAAATGTTTATTATTCATGCTAGAATTGTATTAACCGGAAACTTAATACATGTGTGAATACATAGACAAACAGAGTGTTACTAGTATGCCTCTACTTGACTAGCTCGTTAATTAAAGATGGTTATGTTTCCTAACCATAGACATGAGTTGTCATTTGATTAACGGGATCACATCATTAGGAGAATGATGTGATTGACTTGATCCATTCCGTTAGCTTAGCACTTGATCGTTTAGTATGTTGCTATTGCTTTCTTCATGACTTATACATGTTCCTATGACTATAAGATTATGCAACTCCCGTTTACCGGAGGAACACTTTGTGTGCTACCAAATGTCACAACGTAACTGGGTGACTATAAAGGTGCTCTACAGGTGTCTCCGAAGGTACTTGTTGGGTTGGCGTATTTCGAGATTATGATTTGTCACTCCGATTGTCCGAGAGGTATCTCTGGGCCCACTCAGTAATGCACATCACTATAAGCCTTGCAAGCATTGTAACTAATGAGTTAGTTGCGGGATGATGTATTACGGAACGAGTAAAGAGACTTGCCGGTAATGAGATTGAACTAGGTATTGAGATACCGATGACCGAATCTCGGGCAAGTAACATACCAATGACAAAGGGAACAACATATGTTGTTATGCGGTTTGACCGATAAAGATCTTTGTAGAATATGTGGGAGCCAATATGAGCATCCAGGTTCCGCTATTGGTTATTGACCGGAGACGTGTCTCGGTCATGTCTACATTGTTCTCGAACCCGTAGGGTCCGCACGCTTAAAGTTCGATGACGGTTATATTATGAGTTATGTGATTTGATGTACCGACGGTAGTTCGGAGTCCCGAATGAGATTGGGGACTTGACGAGGAGTCTCGAAATGGTCGAGACGTAAAGATCGATATATTGGATGACTATATTCGGACATCGGAAAGGTTCCGAGTGATTCGGGTATTTTCGGAGTACCGGGGAGTTACGGGAATTCACCGGGAGAAGTATTGGGCCTTATTGGGCCATACGGGAATAGAGGAGAGCGGCCAAAAGGAAGGGGGCGCGCGCCCCCCTCTGGTCCGAATTGGACAAGGGGTGCAGCCCCCTTTTCCTTCTCCCTCTCCTCCTCTTTCCTTCTCTCCTACTCCGGAAAGGAAAGGGGAATCCTACTTGGACTTGGGAGTCCTAGTAGGACTCCCCACACTTGGCGCGCCCCCTCTAGGGCCGGCCTCTCCCTTGCTCCTTTAAATACGGGGGCAGGGGGCACCCCATGGACACAACAATTGATCTCTTAATCTCTTAGCCGTGTGCGGTGCCCCCCTCCACCATAATCCACCTCGATAATATCGTAGCAGTGCTTAGGTGAAGCCCTGCGTCGGTAGAACATCATCATCGTCACCACGCCGTCGTGCTGACGGAACTCTCCCTCAAAGCTCGGCTGGATCGGAGTTCGAGGGACATCATCGAGCTGAACGTGTGCTGACCTCGGAGGTGCCGTGCGTTCGGTACTTGATCGGTCGGATCGTGAAGACGTACGACTAAATCAACCGCGTTGTGCTGACGCTTCCGCTTTCGGTCTACGATGGTACGTGGACAACACTCTCCCCTCTCGTTGCTATGCATCACCATGATCCTGTGTGTGCGTAGGATTTTTTTTGAAATTACTACGTTCCCCAACAGTGGCATCCGAGCCTGGTTTTATGCGTAGATGTCATATGCACGAGTAGAACACAAGTGAGTTGTGGGCGATACAAGTCATACTGCTTACCAGCATGTCATACTTTGGTTCGGCGGTATTGTTGGATGAAGCGGCCCAGACCGACATTACGCGTACGCTTACGCGAGACTGGTTCTACCGACGTGCTTTGCACACAGGTGGTTGGCGGGTGTCAGTTTCTCCAACTTTAGTTGAACCGAGAGTGGCTACGCCTGGTCCTTGAGAAGGTTAAAACAGCACTAACTTGACGAACTATCGTTGTGGTTTTGATGCGTAGGTAAGAACTGTTCTTGCTCAGCCCGTAGCAGCCACGTAAAACTTGCAACAACAAAGTAGAGGACGTCTAAGTTGTTTTTGCAGGGCATGTTGTGATGTGATATGGTCAAGACATGATGAGATATAAGTTGTTGTATAAGATGATCATGTTTTTTTGAAGTTATCGGCAACTGGCAGAAGCCTTATGGTTGTCTCTTTATTGCATAAGATGCAAGCGCCAAATAATTTCTTTACTTTATCGCTATGCGATAGCAATAGTTGCAAGAGCAATAGTTGGCGAGACGACCATGTGACGACACATTGATATAGATCAAGATGATGGAGATCATGGTGTCATGCCGGTGACGATGGAAATCATGATGATGCTTTGAAGATGGAGATCAAAGGCACAAGATGATGATGGCCATATCATGTCACATATTTTGATTGCATGTGATGTTTATCTTTTATACATCTTATTTTGCTTAGTTCGATGATAGCTTTATAAGATGATCTCTCACTAATTATCAACGTGCAAGTGTTCTCCCTGAGTATGCACCGTTGCGAAAATTCTTCGTGCTGAGACACCACGTGATGATCGGGTGTAATAGGCTCTACGTTCGAATACAACGGGTGCAAAACAGTTGCACACGCGGAATACTCAGGTTAAACTTGACGAGCCTAGCATATAACAGATATGGCCTCGGAACACTGAGACCGAAAGGTCGTGCGTGAATCATATAGTAGATATGATCAACATAGTGATGTTCACCATTGAAACTACTCCATCTCACGTGATGATCGGACATGGTTTAATTGATATGGATCACGTGATCACATAGAGGATTAGAGGGATGTCTATCTAAGTGGGAGTTCTTAAGTAATATGATTAATTGAACTTAAATTTATCATGAACTTAGTCCTGGTAGTATTAGCATATCTATGTTGTAGATCAATAGCTCGCCTTTAGCTCCCCTGTTTTATTTTCGATATGTTCCTAGAGAAAACTAAGTTGAAGATGTTAGTAGCAATGATGCGGATTGGATCCATGATCTGAGGTTTATCCTCATTGCTGCACAGAAGAATTATGTCCTTGATGCACCGCTAGGTGACAGGCCTATTGCAGGAGCAGATGCAGACGTTATGAATGTTTGGCTAGCTCAATATGATGACTACTTGATAGTTTAGTGCACCATGCTTAACGGCTTAGAATCGGGACTTCAAAGACGTTTTGAACGTCATGGACCATATGAGATGTTCCAGGAGTTGAAGTTAATATTTCAAGCAAATACCCGAGTTGAGAGATATGAAGTCTCCAAGAAGTTCTATAGCTAAAAGATGGAGGAGAATAGCTCAAGAAGTGAGCATGTGCTCAGATTGTCTGGGTACTACAATCGCTTGAATCAAGTGGGAGTTAATCTTCCAGATAAAATAGTGATTGACAGAATTCTCTAGTCACCATCACCAAGTTAGTAGAACTTGGTGATGAACTATAATATGCAAGGGATAACGGAAATGATTCCCAAGCTCTTCGTGATGCTGAAATCAACGAAGGTAGAAATCAAGAAAAGCATCAAGTGTTGATGGTAAACAAAAACCACTAGTTTCAAGTAAAGGGACAAAGGGAAGAAAGGGGAACTTCAAGAAGAACGGCAAGCAAGTTGCTGCTCAAGTGAAAAAGCCCAAGTATAGACATAAGCCTGAAACTGAGTGCTTCTACTGCAAAGGGACTGGTCACTGGAAGCGGAACTACCCCAAGTAATTGGCGGATAAGAAGGATGGCAAAGTGAACATAGGTATATTTGATATACATGTTATTGATGTGTACTTTACTAGTGTTTATAGCAACCCCTCAGTATTTGATACTAGTTCAGTTGCTAAGGATAGTAACTCGAAACGGGAGTTGCAGAATGAACAGAGACTAGTTAAGGGTGAAGTGACAATGTGTATTGGAAATGGTTCCAAGATTGATATGATCATCATTGCACACTCCCTATACTTTCGGGATTAGTGTTGAACCTAAAATAAATGTTATTTAGTGTTTGCGTTGAGCATGAATATGATTGGATCATGTTTATTGCAATACGGTTATTCATGTAAGTTAGAGAATAATTGTTGTTCTGTTTACATGAATAAAACCTTATGTGGTCATACACCCAATGAAAATGGTTTGTTGGATCTCGATCGTGGTGATACACATTTTTATAATATTGAAGCCAAAAGATGCAAAGTTAATAATGATAGTGCAACTTATTTGTGGCACTGCCGTTTAGGTCATATTGGTGTAAAGCGCATGAAGAAAATCCATGCTGATGGGCTTTTGGAATCACTTGATTATGAATCAGTTGATGCTTGCGAACCATGCCTTATGGGCAAGATGACTAAGACTCCGTTCTCCGGAACAATGGAGCGAGCAACTGACTTATTGGAAATAATACATACCGATGTATGCGATCCGATGAGTGTTGAGGCTCGCGGCGGCTATTGTTATTTTCTGAACTTCACAGATGATTTGAGCAGATATGGGTATATCTACTTGATGAAACATAAGTCTGAAACTTTTGAAAAGTTCATATAATTTCAGAGTGAAGTGGAAAATCATCGTAACAAGAAAATAAAGTTTCTACGATCTGACCGCGGAGACGAATATTTGAGTTACGAGTTTGGCCTTCAGTTAAAACAATGTGAAATAGTTTCACTACTCACGCCACCTGGAGCACCACAATGTAATGGTGTGTCCGAACGTCATTACCGTACTTTATTAGATATGGTGCGATCTATGATGTCTCTTACCGATCTACCACTATCGTTTTGGGGTTATGCATTAGAGACAGCTACATTCACGTTAAATAGGGCACCGTCTAAATCTGTTGAGACGACACCGTATGAACTATGGTTTGGCAAGAAACCTAAGTTGTCGTTTCTTAAAATTTGAGGTTGCAATGCTTATGTGAAAAAGGTTTCAACCTGATAAGCTCAAACCCAAATCGGAGAAGTGCGTCTTCATAGGATACCCGAAAGAAAATGTTGGGTACACCTTCTATCACAGATCCGAAGGCAAGATATTCATTGCTGAGAATGGAACCTTTCTAGAGAAGGAGTTTCTCTCGAAAGAAGTGAGTGGGAGGAAAGTAGAACTTGATGAGGTAACTGTACCTGCTCCCGAATTGGAGAATAGTTCATCACAGAAATCAGTTCCAGTGATGAGTACACCAATTAGTGAGGAAGTTAATGATGATGATCATAAAACCTCAGATCAAGTTACTACAGAACTTCGTAGATCAACCAGAGCAAGATCCGCACCAGAGTGGTACGGTAATCATGTACTGGAAGTCATGTTACTAGACCATGATAAACCTACGAACTATGAGAAAGCGATGATGAGCCCAGATTCCGTGAAATGGCTTGAGGCCATGAAATCTGAGATGAGATCCATGTATGAGAACAAAGTATGGACTTTGATTGACTTGCCCAATGATCGGCGAGCATTGAGATTAAATGGATCTTCAAGAGGAAGACGGACGCTGATAGTAGTGTTACTATCTACAAAGCTAGAATTTTCGCAAAAGGTTTTCGACAAGTTTAAGGTGTTGACTACGATGAGAGTTTCTCACTCGTATCTATGCTTAAGTCTGTCCGAATCATGTTAGCAATTGCCGCATTTTATGAAATCTGGCAAATGGATAAACAAAACTGCATTCCTTAATGGATTTATTAAAGAAGAGTTGTATATGATGCAACCAAAAGGTTTTGTCAATCCTAATGGTGCTAACAAAATATGCAAGCTCCAGCGATCCATCTATGGACTGGTGCAAGCATCTCAGAGTTGGAATATACGCTTTGATAAGTTGATCAAAGGATATAGTTTTATACAGACTTGCGGTGAAGCCTGTATTTAGAAGAAAGTGAGTGGGAGCACTACAACATTTCTGATAAGTATATGTGAATGACATATTGTTGATCGGAAATAATGTAGAATTATTCTGCAAAGCATAAAGGAGTGTTTGAAAGGAGTTTTTCAAAGAAAGACCTCGGTGAAGCTGCTTACATATTGAGCATCAAGATCTATAGAGATAGATCAAGACACTTGATAAGTTTTTCAATGAGTACATACCTTGACAAGATTTTGAAGTAGTTCAAAATGGAACAGTCAAAGAAAGAGTTCTTGCCTGTGTTACAAGGTGTGAAATTGAGTAAGACTCAAAGCCCGACCACGACAGAAGATAGAAAGAGAAAGAAAGTCATTCCCTATGCCTCAACCATAGGTTCTATAAAGTATGCCATGCTGTGTACCAGATCTATTGTATACCCTACACTGATTTGGCAAGGGAGTGCAATAGTGATCTAGGAGTAGATCACTGGACAGCGGTCAAAATTATCCTTAGTGGAATAAGGATATGTTTCTCGATTATTGAGGTGACAAAAAGGTTCGTCGTAAAGGGTTACGTCGATGCAAATTTTGACACTGATCCAGATGACTCTAAGTCTCAATCTGGATACATATTGAAAGTGGTAGCAATTAGCTAGAGTAGCTCCGTGCAGAGCATTGTTGACATAGAAATTTGCAAAATACATACGGATCTGAATGTGGCAGACCCGTTGACTAAACTTCTCTCACAAGCAAAACATGATCACACCTTAGTACTCTTTGGGTGTTAATCATATGACGATGTGAACTATGGTGTTAATCACATGGTGATGTGAACTAGATTATTGACTCTAGTAAACCCTTTGGGTGTTGGTCACATGACGATGTGAACTATGGGTGTTAATCACATGGTGATGTGAACTATTGGTATTAAATCACATGGTGATGTGAACTAGATTATTGACTCTAGTGCAACTGGGAGACTGAAGGAAATATGCCCTAGAGGCAATAATAAAGTTATTATTTATTTCCTTATATCATGATAAATGTTTATTATTCATGCTAGAATTGTATTAACCGGAAACATAATACATGTGTGAATACATAGACAAACAGATTGTCACTAGTATGCCTCTACTTGACTAGCTCGTTAATTAAAGATGGTTATGTTTCCTAACCATAGACATGAGTTTTCATTTGATTAATGGGATCACATCATTAGGATAATGATGTGATTGACTTGACCCATTCCGTTAGCTTAGCACTTGATCGTTTAGTATGTTGCTATTGCTTTCTTCATGACTTATACATGTTCCTATGACTATGAGATTATGCAACTCCCATTTACCGGAGGAACACTTTGTGTGCTACCAAACGTCACAACGTAACTGGGTGATTATAAAGGTGCTCTACATGTGTCTCCTAAGGTACTTGTTGGGTTAGCGTATTTCGAGATTAGGATTTGTCACTCCGATTGTCAGAGAGGTATCTCTGGGCCCACTCAGTAATGCACATCACTATAAGCCTTGCAAGCATTGTAACTAATGAGTTAGTTGCGGGATGATGTATTACGGAACGAGTAAATAGACTTGCAGGTAACGAGATTGAACTAGGTATTGAGATACCGACGATCGAATCTCGGGCAAGTAACATACCAATGACAAAGGGAACAACGTATGTTGTTTTGCGGTTTGACCGATAAAGATCTTCGTAGAATATGTGGGAGCCAATATGAGCATCTAGGTTCCGCTATTGGTTATTGACCGGAGATGTGTCTCGGTCATGTCTACATTGTTCTCGAACCCGTAGGGTCCGCACGCTTAAAGTTCGATGACGGTTATATTATGAGTTATGTGATTTGATGTACCGAAGGTACTTCGGAGTCCCGGATGAGATCGGGGACTTGACGAGGAGTCTCGAAATGGTCGAGACGTAAAGATCGATATATTGGACGACTATATTCGGACATCGGAAAGGTTCCGAGTGATTCGGGTATTTTCGGAGTACCGGGGAGTTACGGGAATTCACCGGGAGAAGTATTGGGCCTTATTGGGCCATACGGGAATAGAGGAGAGAGGCCAAAAGGAAGGAGGCGCGCGCCCCCCCTCTGGTCCGTATTGGACAAGGGGTGCAGCCCCCTTTTTCTTCTCCCTCTCCTCCTCTTTCCTTCTCTCCTACTCAGGAAAGGAAAGGGGAATCCTACTAGGACTTGGGAGTCCTAGTAGGACTCCCCACACTTGGCGCGCCCCCTCTAGGGCCGGCCTCTCCCTTGCTCCTTTATATAAGGGGGCAGGGGGGCACCCCATAGACACAACAATTGATCTCTTGATCTCTTAGCCGTGTGCGGTGCCCCCTCCACCATAATCCACCTCGATAATATCGTAGCGGTGCTTAGGCGAAGCCCTGCGTCGGTAGAACATCATCATCGTCACCACGCCGTCGTGCTAACGGAACTCTCCCTTAAATCTCGGCTGGATCGGAGTTCGAGGGACGTCATCAAGCTGAACGTGTGCTGAACTCGGAGGTGCCGTGCGTTCGGTACTTGATCGGTCGGATCGTGAAGACGTACGACTACATCAACCGCGTTGTGCTAACGCTTCCGCTTTCAGTCTACGAGGGTACGTGGACAACACTCTCCCCTCTCGTTGCTATGCATCACCATGATCCTGTGTGTGCGTAGGAATTTTTTTGAAATTACTACGTTCCCCAACACGTTGGTACCAAGGGCGAGGGACGAAGAGAACCATTTTCCTGCTCGTTAAACGAGGTGGACCAATAGGCAAAGTTCTCGTCCATCGGTGGTTACCAGAATATCACCCACGTTAGGAACAGAGTCTTACTGACTGAGTTGAACACCGAGGTGTTTACATAAGCAGGGAATTATCACTGCTCAGATATGTTAGGTTACAAGAAAGGTAAAACAAAACAATGGAAAGGAAAGTGTAGACTCGAATCTGTTATCGGTGTCCTCGAGTGTCTGACAACTCAGAACCCATGGAAAATTGGAACCGGCGAGAAATAATAGTTGATGAAGAACTCATAAGAAGTTATGTAGTTCCGTGATATACTCGAGATACCAGAGGGTAATACTCGAAGGTAGAACATCATAGAGGTTGGACATGTGAAAATATCTGCAGAAGACAAGTACTTTAACTTGTCTGAGAAATGGAATCAAAGAAGAACAGTCATGGTCGGAACCACGGTTGCAAAGGACCAAACATAGATACAAGATGAACTTATGACAAGGGGATTATTATTATTATTATTACAAGAAGCTTCCATGATAAGTTCCACATCGGGTCCATGGGCATGAACACAAAGGTTCAAGGTCGACTCCCACTTCATCAATGCATAACCTTCCATCTACTTCTCGTCTTCGACAAAGTTGTAGACTTGAAAATTTATCTGAAGAGACGTCAGTAGATATAACCCGCATAATCTTCGGGTTCAAACAGATTATGGAAGGCATAGATACAACCCATAGGGGCATCTTAGGAACATATACCACAACTTCATGAGTAAATAACTCAAGCCCGGAAGAAGGGTATGGTTGACAAGAGCGGGGGATACAATTTACCAAAGGCATTATGTATCCGAGGAAAGGATCACAAGGTTACTGAATATGAAGGACGCTGTCTGATAAAACCCAACAAAGGATCTAGTGGTCCACAAGGGATCTGATGTGAGCATCGGTACTCAACCAGAAGAAGAAATAATGCAAGGAGATTAGATTATAGGAACAACTGAGTAATTCAAAGCTCAAATGCAAAGGAATTATGATTTCCAAAACGGCGGATCAGAAGCAGAGGCTTTGATCAAAGACAAGTAAGTTGAATAGACATGGATCGACAATCAATCAATGTTTGATTTGTTAAACACCAGCTCATGGCCGGGGTGACGTCTGAGCCGATGGGATGAATTCTGATTGTGACAGAGGATTGCGAGCATTCACAAACATTTCAAATCAAATGTTCAAAATGATGATGACAAAAGATACTACTGAATATTGCCAGACATATGGAAGGTATCCATAATGCAAGTAGACAAGTATTTGCAGAGCAATAGTTGGAGAGGATTATCGAAAGATCAGATAGTACTTCAAAGTATCTTGTGAAACACTTGATGAACTAGGAATGAACAAATCCTCGAAAGGTGTGAGGGATTATTCATAGGAGTATTCAGGCGGCAAGGAACTGCAGGACAGTAAGCAAAAAGGATTCTCAAAACATCAAAGAGTATTTCAGGACAACTTGTAATATCAAGAGCAACTAGGGATGAAGGTATGAACGACAATGTAGGTAGTTACCCATAAGGATTTATCGGTTGTAGGGATCGCAACGGCGAAGGGCACAAGGGTATCGGGAAAACAATGGAGAGTATCTTCAGAATCTTCTAGTGCACCAAGCAATCATTTGGAGTGAGGGGCTCTCCGGGAGAAAGTATTTACGAGAACCTAGAGTTAGAGTTAACAAAATCATTTAACCCGAACAGAAGAGAGGTTCGATTCCTAGAGTATAGACGAGGAATAAAAGATCCTAATACCACCCAATGGCGACGCGGGCCCATAAGCCACACAGCCATGTTAGTAAATCCGTTTTTCATAGACTAGACTCAACTTCGACCAAGGAGTTGGAAAGGGGGTTCCTACAGGCAGTCGGATGTGATACCAACTTGTGACGCCCCCGATTCGACCGTACACTAATCATACACGCAAGCGTGTACGATCAAGATCAGGGACTCACGTGAAGATATCACAACACAACTCTAGACACAAAATGAAATAATACAAGCTTCATATTACAAGCCAGGGGCCTCAAGGGCTCGAATATAGAAGCTCGAACACAAGAGTCAGCGGAAGCAACAATATCTGAGTACATAAAGTGTTAAACAAGGATGCCTTATGAAGGCTAGCACAAACATCAACGATCGAAGAGGCAAGGCCTCCTGCCTCGGACATCCTAACTACACCTGGTCTCGCTGGTCTCCACATAGTAGCATCCGTCGGCGGTGGCATCTGGCTCCAAGGATCCACCATCTGGTTGCAATAACCCGAAAGAAGAAAGAAGGGGGGAAAAGGGGTAGCAAAGCAACCGTGAGTACTCATCCAAAATAAGCGCACGCATCAGATCTATACTAAGTATGCATTGGTATCAAATGGAAGGGTTGTGTCTGTGGACTGAACTGTAGAAAGCCAGGATAGGGGGGAAGGCCTAGCCTATCGAAGACTAGCATCTTCAAACAACTCCAAGTGTCTTGCAGCATGTAGAAGAGTAAATAATAGCACATTATAATTAACAAACATGTTGTAGCATTAATGCCCAGAGATCCTTCCTCGACTCCCTGCGAGAAAGCAATCCCGGAGCCACATATCTCAAGTATCCATTTCTAGTTGTAAAAGATCAGGATATAAGTCTGAACATCCGTTAACGTGTACACGGCTATTAATAGATAATCTTCCCTACAGGGGTGCACTCAGTTTTCCAACACGCTTGATTACTCTGGCCGGACACACTTTTCTGGGTCAATGCCCGGCCTTGGAAGATCAACACGTGGTTGCCCTACCTAGGCTCAGTAGAGAGGCCCCCGCCGGTCTACATCCTAAGCACTCCGGGGTCTGGGCCCATCACCCGTTGCACTCCGGATCGTTGCATGCAGGGCGGATCCAGGCTGCCTAGATGGCGTCGGCCCATCCGTGCCGCAATGCTGAACTAGACATTTGACAAAGCTTTGGCTGATACTACGTCGCCGAGGCCCATAACTATTCTCGCGTGGTGGTTAGTGCTAAAGGCCAAAGGCCAACTCAGAACAAATTCCCAAACCATAGTGTATTATTAGCTTGCGGAGACGAGCAGAGACTCACGATAATGTGACCTTGTCGCCCCGTCTCGAGGAAATACGGCAAGGTCTAGCCCAGCCCACTCGGGGGCGGCCTGCCTGTCCGGCCGTGCCTCGTAAACATCTTGCAGGTGCTCTCCGGGCCCGCCCGACTTTCACAAAGGTCTCAAGTAAAGTCAAGGTAACCGTATGTCCAAACATCAAGGGGAAAACCGAGGAATCACCCTCGATGGATTCCACTCGATGTAATCATAAGGGTGAACGTAAGAGGAACCACCCTCGAGGTTCACACTTGAGGGGTTGCACGACAGTCGTATCGGAAGTGGTTAAGGAGGAATCGCCTGATGATGTTTGCTAAGACAACGTCCGTGTTTCCCCCAAGGGGAGAGGATGATGTAGCACGGCAACGGTAGGTATTTCCCTCGGTAATGAAACCAAGGTATCGAACCAATAGGAGAACCAAGCAACAAAACGTAAACAACCCTTGCACACAAATAACAGCCACTCGCAATCCGACGTGTTAAAGGGGTTGTCAATCCCTTTCGGGTAACGGCGCCACAAGGCACGTGACGAGAGAAAATTGTGATAGATTGAAATAATAGAACGTAAATAAAATAAAGTGCAACAAGATATTTTTGTATTTTTAGGTTTAATAGATCTGAATAAAATGCAAAGGAAAAGTAGATCGCAAGGCAAATATATGAAGAAGAAGACCCGTGGGCCGTAGGTTTCACTAGTGGCTTCTCTCGAGAAAAATAGCAAACGGTGGGTAAACAAATTACTGTTGGGCAATTGGTAGAAATTAAAATAATTATGACGATATCTAGGCCATGATCATTCCATATGCATCACGTCCAAGATTAGTAGACCGACTCCTGCCTGCATCTACTACTATTACTCCACACATCGACCGCTATCCAGCATGCATCTAGTGTATTAAGTTCATGGAAAAACGGAGTTATGCAATAAGAACGATGACATGATGTAGACAAGATCTGTTTATCTATATGGCGGTAGATATAGATATCGTCCTTTTATCCTTAATAGCAACGATACATACGTGTCGGTTCCCCTTCTGTCACTGGGATCAAGCACCGTAAGATCGAACCTACTACCGGGCACCTCTTCCCATTGCAAGATAAATAGATCAAGTTGGCCAAACAAAACCCAAATATCGGAGAAGAAATACGAGGCTATAAGAGATCAAAGAACTCAAATAACTTTCATGGATATAAAAAGATAGAACTGATCATAAACTCAAAGTTCATCAGATCCCAACAAACACACCGCAAAAGAGTTACATCATATGGATCTCCAAGAGACCATTGTATTGAGAATCAGCGAGAGAGACAGAGAAAGCCATCTAGCTACAAACTACGGACAAGAAGGTCTACAAAGGACTACTCACACATCATCGGAGAGGCACCAATGGAGGTGGTGAACCCCATCCGAGATGGTGTCTAGATTCGATTTGGTGGTTCTGGACTCTGCGGCGGCTGGATGAATATTTCGTGGACTCCCTTAGGGTTTCTGGAATATTTGGGTATTTATAGAGCAAAGGGGCAGTCCGGGGGGCACCCGAGGTGGGCACAACCCTCCAGGGCGCGCCTGGGCCTCCTGGCGCGCCCTGGTGGGTTGTGCCCCCCTCGGGGCACCCCCCAGGTGCAACCAGGGCCCATTGCCTTCCTTCTGGCCCATAAAAATCATCGTGGAGTTTCGTGGCATTTGGACTCCGTTTGATATTGATTTCCTGCGATGTAAAAAACATGGAAAAAACAACAAGTGGCACTTGGCACTATGTCAATATGTTAGTACCAAAAAATGATATAAAATACTATAAAATGATTATAAAACATCCAAGATTGATAACAAAATAGCATGGCACAATAAAAAAATTATAGATACGTTGGAGACGTATCAGCATCCCCAAGCTTAACTCCTACTCGTCCTCGAGTAGGTGAGTGATAAAAACAGAATATTTGACGTGGAGTGCTGTTTATCAAGTCATATCATATTCTTTTCTTTATAGCATGGACATTTGGACTTTTTATGTGATTCAAAGCCATAGTCTAGTTTTGACATAATAATTTAGATACTCAAGAATATCAACAAGCAACCACGTCTTTCAAAATATCAATGCTAAAACAAGTTATCCCTAGCCCATCATGCTCAAACATTGATCCATTCATGAAACACACTCGAATATTAACTACACCCAGTACTTGAGCACGATCATATTGCCTCCTAGTTGGTGCTTTTGTAAGAGAAGATGGAGACTCAAATTTGAAAATAAAAATTGCATAAATTAAAAGAAAGGCCCATCGCGAAGGGAAGTAGGGATTTGCAGAGGTGCCAGAGCTCAAAACGAAAAATTAGAGATAAAAACATTTGTGAGGTGTATCCATCCCACCAACGAAATGACTCAGAGTTTCGAACACTTTCCATGCTAGATATGCCATATGCGGTTCCCAAACAGAGAATAAAGTTTATTCCTTTTTCCACCATTTCTTTCACTTTCCATGGCTAACCGTATCCACGGGTGCCCTCCATACCAACACTTTCCAAGGAATTTATTATTTGACAACATAAAGTAAATTATTTTTTTTTGCATTTCGGGACTGGGCATCCCTAAAACCTTTGCCTTACTCTCGTGCAATGACAAGTGAATAAACACTCATCTTGAGAATAACACATCCAGCATGGATAATATTAGCCAGCCGTTACCGTTCCGCGATCGAAATAAACACACAAATGAGAAGTTTACTTTGAAAATTGGAGATGGCACATGCAAATTTGCTTAGAACGGCAAAAGAATACCGCATATAGGTAGATATAGTGGACTCATGTGGCAAAACTGGTTTAAAGGATTTTGGATGCACAAGTAGAGGTCATACTTGGTGCAAAATGAAGGCTAGCAAAAAGATTGAGAAGGGACCACCCAAGAAAAGAATAATCTCATAAGCAAGCAATAAGCATAATTAACACCGAATAATGCACCACAAGTAGGATATAATTTTCATTGCATGATTATTGACTTCCGTGCATCCATAGGGAATCACAAACCTTAACACCAATATTCTTACTAGAGCACAATTACTCATCAACATAACTCACATATCACATCATCATATCTCAAAACTATTACTAAGAATCAAGTTTATTTTGTCCAATGATCTTCATGACATTTTCTTTTTCTTTATCCTTCTTGGATATCTATCACTTTGGTTCTGGACTCTGCGGCGGCTGGATGAATATTTCGTCGACTCCCCTAGGGTTTCTGGAATATTTGGGTATTTATAGAGCAAAGAGGCGGTCCGGGGGGCACCCGAGGTGGGCACAACCCACCAGGGTGCGCCTGGGCCTCCTGGCGCGCCCTGGTGGGTTGTGCCCATCTCGGGGCACCCCCCAGGTGCAACCAGGGCCCATTGCCTTCCTTATGGCCCATAAAAAATCATCGAGGAGTTTCGTGGTATTTGGACTCCGTTTGATATTGATTTCCCGCGATGTAAAAAACATGGAAAAAACTACAACTGGCACTTGGCACTATGTCAATAGGTTAGTACCAAAAATGATATAAAATGACTATAAAATGATTATAAAACATCCAAGATTGATAATAAAACAACACGGAACAATAAAAAATTATAGATACATTGGAGACGTATCATCACCCTCGATGACCACGACCGAATAGCTACACTATAGAGATCTCATCAGGAGTGATGTATGAGGTACCACCCTCGGCACTCGATGGTAGCTCTGCAGAGTCGAGCAACAAAAGGGGCGTGATGTGATGTGAGGTGTCGAGCTTTGGTCGTCGATCACGTTGATCGAGTCATCGATGATGAAGCAGGGGTAACAAGGACAAGTGGGGGTCACTGATGGATCACCAACCAACCTATACTAAGCAGTTTAGGATAAGCAGGTAGGTAACAATAAGCAGGCTATGCATCAGAATGGGAGTAATCAATTACAGTAGCAAAATCTAATGCAAGCATGATAGAATGGAATGGGCGATATCGGGAAGATCAAAGGGGGGGCTTGCCTAGAAGCTCCGCTGAAAGGGAAGAAGGGTCGCCGTCGACGTAGTCAATCACAGCGACAACGGTCTCGGGGTCTACCGGAGAGAACAGGGGGAAGAAACAGTAAATACATAGCAAGCAAGAGCATAATAGGACAACATGCAGTGCTAGACGTGTTCTAACGCGGTGCTACACGATACCGGCGAAGAGGGATAACATCCGGGAATGCTTTCCCGAAGTTTGGCATTTTCAGACAGACAAAACGGAGGGGAACGGTTGCATGTTCGCTATGCTAGGGACGTGTGGCGGATGAACGGACCACGTAATCGGATTCGTCACGTTTTTCTGAGAAACTTTCATGTACAAAGTACTTTCATCCGAGTTACGGTTTATTTTCTATGAATTTCTAAAGTTTTAGCAATATTCTGAAATTGTTATTAAATTTAAAATGGGGTTATTGCATCGGTATGACGTCATCATGACGTTTGCAGTCAACAGAGTTGACCAGGGCCAGCCCTGATCTGTGGGGCCGTTCTGTCATAGACTTAGCTAATCTAACAGGGTTAAATTAACTAATTTATTTAATTAGGCTAATTAAGCAAGGTTAGTTAAGTTAATTAATTAATTAATTTTATTTTTAAAATTATTTTTTGTTTAAAAGCCAGGGCGTGGGGCCCGGCTGTCATAGGCCCAGGCCGCTGGGCGGGCTAACGGGCGTAGGGTGCGGGAGCCCGTGCGGCGGATCGGGGCTGATCCGGGCGACGACCGCGGCCGAAGGCAGCGGCGAGCGCGTTTGTAGGTGAGCAGCCACGGTGGCAGGCTGCAGAGCAGCGGCGGGATTGGTGAGCGACAGCGAGGTGGGGCCGCATCAGGGTGCCGCGACGACGCCTGGCAGCGGGGCAGCAGCAGCACGCAACGGCGGAGCGCGGCGGAAGCAGGAGGCAGCAACGGCGGGGTAGCAGAAGCAGTGTAGCAGTAGGATGGGGGCAGCAGCACCAGAAGGCCACAGCATGGGGGGCGGCGCGACGCGGTCGCGACGACCGCGGTCGCGAGCAAAGGCAGGGGCCGGTGTGTGCGGGCATGGTGACGTGCGTGTGGCGGTCAGCGAGCACCGTGCGGGGCGGCGTTGGAGCAGCAGCAGCGCTGGGCGGAGGCGAGCCGTGCGGTAGCGGTGAGGCCTTGCGAAGGCCAGCAGGCGGGCACGGGTCTGCGCAGATGCCAGAGCTGCAGAACTCGGTCAGTGCGGAGGGGACGACCGGCGAGCGTCAGCGTTGCGGAGCAGCGGGGTGCAACGCGGGTGACCGCAGCATGGAGGCCTCGGGATCGAGCCCAGAGGCTAGTCGGAGTCGAACTGGGTCATGCACGCGCCACCCTGGCGTCCAGGAGCACGTCGACAGGCAACGGGTGCGAGCTGGGCTTCGGTGGCCGTGGAGGCGAAGCAAACGACGGCGACAGCTTCGGGCGTGACGGGGACCGACGCTAGAAGGGGCGAGGGAGCTAGCTAACAGAGGGAAAAGAGGTGGAGCTCACCTAGGAGGCACAAGGGGGCCTGGCGAAAGCTTAGTAGCAGCAGGGCTGCCGGGATCGGAGGAGATCGCCGACGGGCAGAGGAAGAAGATGACGATGACGCACTCGTCGTTGGGGATCCCAACTCAACCTTGTGGGCGTAGACGACGTAGCAGACTGTGCCGGTTCTTCTGGCCAAGGTCCTAGGGCCCAAGGTCGATGGTGGGTGCGTGAATCGACGACAGCCATGGTGACGGTGGCGTGGTCGTTGTGGATCTGGGAGAGAGAGAGAGACCAGGGAGGAGGAGAGGGGAGAAAATATCTCTGGGAGGAAGGGGGCTCCCGAGGCCAAGGGGCTCATCCATATCTAGGCGCTGCCGCGGTGCGGGAGCGGCGAGGCGGTCGAGCGGCGACCACGGGCACGGGTGCTCGGTCGCCCGCACAGTGAAGACGACGCGGGAGGGGGAGCTGGGTCGCTGGGCCGGCTGGGAGAATAAGGGCCAGAGGCAGGGGGGCCGTGTCTCCTTTCCCCTTTTTCATTTCTTTAGGGTTTTCCTTTTAAAACCTCTGGTTCTTTTACTTTAGCTAGCAAAAATAGTTTTACTAAAAAATAAAAGTGGCTCCACAAATAGAGTTGCAAAAGTAACCCTCTGTCACAATTTTTTTGGCACTTAAGTAAAATAGTTTGTACTTTTTTTATAATTTAAGAAGCATTTAAATTATTGTTTTGGATCCTGTTTTAAATAGTTTATGGCATTTAAACACTTTACAAAAATGTCGGGTCACCATAATAATTGATGATGGAATATTTGCCACACTTTGAACATTTTAGTTTTCATGTTTGAAAACTTTGAGTTTTGGACTTTAATTTGAATTTGAAATTGAACCGGTTTGAATATAAACGATCAGCAATAGTAACAGTGTTGATGTGGAATCATCAGCAGAAGATTACTATAGCTTAAATATCCGGGCGTTACAGCTATGGCCCTCGGGTCTATTTTCCATCATATATTTTTAGATCTATAAACCAAAAAACACGAAAAAATACCTTGCTGCACTTTATTTAGATTTACTTTAGTTTGCTCTTTTATTTATCTTTTATACCTATCTCTATTAGATCTCACTCTTGTTCGAGACCGTGAAGAGATTGACAACCCCTTTTTCGCGTTGAGTGCAAGTGTTTGTTAGTTTGTGCAGGTGCATAGATTGGAGACTTGCTTGTGCCTCCTACTGGATTGATACCTTGGTTCTTAACCGAGGGAAATACTTACTCTACTTTGTTGCATCACCCTTTCGTCTTCAAGGGAAAAATCAACGCAAGCTCAAGAAGTAGCAGGAAGAATTTCTGGTGCCGTTGCCGGGGAGGTTCTACATCAAGCCTACCAAGTACCCATCATAAACTCTCATCTCTTGCATTAAATTATTTTCTATTTGCCTCTCGTTTTCCTCTCCCCCACTTCTAAAACGTTTTCAGAAAAACACAAAAATATTTGTCTTTTTATTCTCCCTTCTTTCGTTTTTTTCATTTGCTTTTGTTTGCTCGTTTGCTAATTGGTTTCTTGCCATCATGTCTGAATCTGGAGAGGTTATCGTTGAAAATTCTGAGGATCTTGCTAGTAGAATTCTTGAGGAAAAACTTGGATCTTGTTCTTTAAATCTTGAAACTGAAACTCCCCCTAATTATAATGCAAAAACTTTCCATGTGGGAGACGGTAATATTATTGGGGAAAGTGTGATTCAAGAATTCTTTGATTGTGCAGGAGCTTTGCCTATTAATAAGAGATATATCCTCCTTGATACAAATTGTTATGCGGGTGCTATTGCCATGCTCATTGGTAAATTACAAAGAAAATGCATGCACATCCATCCCGCTTTACAAAAGATATTTTATGAACTTCCCAATATTCTTCATCCTAAGGCTAAAAAGATTGCCACTATCATTCTTATGCGAGAATTTTATTTCATAATACAAGAAGCTAGGGAAATTTTTGTTTTATACAATAAAAATATTGAACACCCTCCGATTGAAGAAATTCTCCACGATAAAGAAACTTTGTGTAGCCTGGTTTCTAGAGATTATCAGTCTTACAGTGACAATCTTAGGAGGAGAGTCCCTTACCCATAAATTACTCAAGCTCTCTACCTTGATACTTATGATAAATTTGATTGGGTAACTCGGGGAATTTATGTAGGATTTAATGATGAGTGGATGGAGGAGATGAATAGGGAACCCATATAATGAAACTGACAAGTCCCTCTCCTAGGTGACTCCCTCTCCTAGGCGACTCCCTCTCCTAGGCGACCACCGCCGATGGCCACTCCAGCCCCGGCGGCCACCCTCCTTGCCACTGGCCACTCCGGCAGTGGCAGCCACCACATAGTCATGGAGAGTCTCCTCCATTGGGACTTCTCTCCAGGCTTGGCGATTGAATCTCTAGTACGTGACAAGTTTGGGTCCACGGTGCACTTCTCTTCGGCCAACCCTAGATCCTCCAAGGAATTCTTCCTTGTCATCTTGTTCTCTTCGGCATCATTCACTTTGACAGAGGAATCAGTGACCCTCGCGCTCCAATCTTGCATTGGTGGTCTCAGTTCGAGATTTAGGGTTTTGCGGCTAAGTGATCACCGTTTCCGGTTCTCGGTAGCCTCAAATTGCGTGGGACACTTTATCTATGGGCTTAAGGATTGGATCTGGCCAGATTTCATTTGTCATTTTCATCTCTTTCGTGGAGAAATTGAATCAGGTTTTGATCGTTCGGAGATTGGTTGGCACGCGGATAGTTTTCTTCCCGAGGTGGGTTTTCGTTCTATAACTGTTAAATCTAAATGGCTTCAAGATCAACAAAGAAATATTGATTAGCAGAGATTGGGTACTCAACTCCCTATGCCTTTGCGATGTGATGATCAAATTTCCTCGCCGGAGTTGAGCCCGAGTCCGGCCGCTGAAGGCATCTCTTTTGGAAAGTTCAACTTTCCGATCATTTCGGATCCGGAGCTGAATATCCGGCTGGGTGATTTTATTTGTACTCACAAGGATAATCTGCACTCAGCTATGCCTTCTTTCAAGGGATCTCGTTTCAGGGAGTCCTACTGGAATTCCATCTCGGATGAAAAGCTATATCATATTATGGATGGTTGGCAAGCTGGCTATTCTGATGCTGATGTTTCCTCTATGGTCCAGATCAAAGATGTGCCAACTCAGGAATACATTGATTCTCATTTGCTGAAATGCTTAAATTGCACACGTCATGGTCATCTTGCTTCAGACTGCCCAGGTACATTTTGCCAATGTTGCATTCGTCCCACCGATCAATGTTTATGTCCTGAATACCAGTATGATCAGATAGATACATGCATAACGGTCCGTAAGCTACCTACCTGCCTAGCGTGTAATCAACGTGACCATTCTACCTCTAGTTGTCCTGGGCTTAAGAGGTGTAGATTCTGTAGCCTATTGGGTCATATTTCTTGCCATGGGTGTTGGAATTGGCCAGTTTATTGTTGGCGGCCCAAGAGCTTCAAACAAACTTTGCCTTTTTTTTGGGGAAAGGAAGGACATCAGCCACCCAGGATGGCGGGATATACATGGTAAAAATCAGGATCGGTTCTGGAAAGTGAAACAGAAAATCCCGTGTACAAGTGACGTGGCTAGCCCTCATTGCTCGTCGATACGACTCCCTCCCCCCGCAGCTGTCAACTCCACCGCCTTGGGGACCCAATTAGACGCAGTCCTCCCAGTTTCGTGCACCTCCCCTTCCTCCTCTGTTCTTGCCTCACCCTCCCCTGCTCTAAACCCTGAGGCCTCGAAAAACCCTAGTGGTGCCGCCATGGAAAACTTTCCGGTCCGCCCTTTTGCCTTCACCCCCGTCGGAGCACACATTGAGCGCGGGCCAGATCATCGGCTGCAGAGGAGCACGATGGTGGTGGATGAGCCACCGCTGAACCACGAAAGGTACACTCTGATTGAGATCACCCCCCAGTGCCAGATCATCAGAAGAGGTATTGGTTAGAGGAAGTTTGTCGGATCATTAGGGAGGATCTGGAGTATCAGATTGAGCATGAGTTTGTCTATCCAATTGCAGTAGGCTGTGTTGCTTTTCCTGATGTTCAGAGCAGAGATGATGCTATTAGAGAGGGGCCGCATGCTTTAACTGAGGATTCTTATTTCACTTTAATCCCCCATGATGAAGGGATTAACATGAGAATGCCTGCTTTTGACGATGAAGTTTGGATTTTGATGCTTGCTTTCCCTATGGATTACATGACTGAACATTATGTTCATAAGGCAGTTTCTAGGTTTGGTAAACTACTGGCTTGGCCAAGACTGAACGAGAACAAAGCTAGAGTTCTTGTTAAATGTCACATCAAAGATATTGAGGAAGTTCCTCATAGTCTGCTTGTCACCAAAGTTGGAATGCTGCCAGGACTGGGTCGTTCTTGGTCTGTCCCTGTATATGTGCTGAATGGAAGAAACACAGTGCCGGGTCTGCAAGGGACTGAAGATACTCCACCACTCCTGAATGCGTCTCTGCATCCGTATACTCTGCCATACTATACTATCATGCAGCAAGCCAGAATTAATGAGATGGAGGCCCAGCAAGCGGCTAACGAAGCTGCTTGGAATGGCAATGAGCAAGCCCAGGATCAGGTGCAGGACAATGGCTGGAGTGTCTGGCCAGTTTTACCCCCTCCTTACACAGGTTTCAGCTTCAGAACTTACTTTGAGTACGATGGACCGTCTTTGATGGATGGTGTGCCACAAGAGCACAATCTGGTGGACAATCTGTCTGATGCTTGGTCTGAATATTCTTTTGTGGAGGATTTGGCCGACAGTTTCATCAATGGTGCTCCTTCTGCTGTTCATGCTTTTGTCAGAGCAGGAGGCTCTGTAGCTGCTATGTTCATCGCTACTGACAGTGAATTGCTTTCGTGGATGGGTGGCATGCTCAAGAGGATCTATACCCACTCTATATTACCTGTTGTGTCTCCCAGGACAGCATGCTTCCCACTCAATCCCTTCGCTGTTATTCAGTTTCAGCTTGACTGTGTGTGCATGGCTCTGCTTGCCCAAGGGAGGCCGGAATCTGATGTTTTTGCATGAATCTTCAGTTCATCTTTCAGTGTGGGCAAGGTGTTTGTTCTATCTGCCTCGTTGGAAGGTTTAAACTCTGAGATGCCAGTTCTGGAGGAACCACTGCCTGTCCCCCCGGAGATTCTGGATGTGCCTGACTGTGTGGATCGTCCTGTGGACCCGATCGGTCGTATGACGCTCAAGGAGCCGGCCCATGTGGACACGGTTCTTCTTCGTCGCAGTGCCCGCTCAAACAAATACGATGGGTTCAGGGTCCCTCCCATTACTGACACGAGAGCTACAACGTCCAAGGTCAAGCGTAGGAGGGATCCATCTCTTCCCGGCCTCTCCATTGGTGGCACACCTAGCGTTGGGAGACATGACAAGGTATCTGATGCTATCCCACCTCCTACTTCTATCCATGCTATTAAGTCCATTGGGGCTAATATGTGCGGTGTTCATCCGAGCCAGTTAAGCGCAAGGAAGTTGCTTGCTATCCAAGGTGGGCAGAAGAGCGAGGCCACGGATCCCGATGCAGCTTAAAGCGTGGAAAGTTCTCTGCTGGAATGTCCGAGGGATCAACTCGGAGAAGAAACAGCTGGCGTTGCGTAATGCTATCAGTAGTAGTGGTTGTTCAGTTATCTGTTTACAAGAAACTAAGCGTGCTACCTTTGATGCTGCTTTTGTTAAACTTTTCTGTCCTAAAAAATTCGATAAGTTTGAAGTGGTGCCCTCTCAGGGGCCTCTGGTGGTTTAAGTGTGTTGTGGGACAGCTCTATGTTCTCTGGAAACGTGTTTTGCTCTGAATCTTTTGCTTTGGGCATTCAGTTTACTTCTATGCAAACTGCCAGGTCTTGGAAACTTATTAATGTGTATGGGCCATGCGCTGGGTCAGGCAGAATTGCTTTCACCTCATGGCTGTTTGATCTGGATATACCTGATGATGATGACTGGTTAATTTGTGGTGATTTCAATTACATTAGAGCGCCTGATAATCGCAACAAACCGGGGGGTGATGCTAATGATATGCTTACTTTTAACGATTTCATTCACTCACAGGCGCTTGTTGAGCTACCGATTAAGGGCAGACAGTACACATGGAGTAACATGCAGACTGATCCTTTGCTTGAACAAATTGATTGGTTCTTCACCTCGTCCAACTGGACTTCTAATTATCCTAACACCACAGTGGGCCCCCTTCCCAAGCTAGTGTCTGATCACACTCCATGTATGATTTCAATTGAAACCTCGGTCCCTGAGAGTAAGGTGTTTAGGTTTGAAAACTTCTGGATATCCCACCCAGGATTCTTTGACCTGGTGCAATCCACCTGGGAGAAATACTGTTATGCACCCAACTGGGCTAAACTATTGTGCAAGATTTTAAGAACTTAAGATATGCTCTTAAACGCTGGAGTAAACAGATTTCTCGGTTGAACCTGTGTATCGATAACTCCAACTGGGCTCTTCTGGAACTGGATAATATCAAGGACAAAAGACCTCTCACAATACCTGAAGCCAACTTTAGGTTGATTCTCAAAAACCATTTGGTAACCCTCCTCGGCTACAAACGAGAATATTGGAAAAAGAGGTACACTGTCCGTTGGTTTACTTGTGGAGGTGATAACACCAAATTTTTTCACTCTGCAGGGTCCGAAAGATATCGTAAAAATTCCATAGCTTCACTTAAACTTCAGGATGGTACGGTGGTGACTGACCATATGGGTAAAGCAAAAGAACTATTTGACACTTACAGGGAGAGATTGGGCAAGAAAGGGGAGTACAATGAAGTTTGACCTGTCTAGAATCATTAAAAAAGTGGAGGGGCTGGAGGAGCTAACCACACCATTCACACGCGATGAGATTGACAGGGTAGTTCGCGAGATGCCATCGGATAGAGCCCCAGGTCCCGATGGATTCAATGGCTGCTTTCTGAAATCATGTCGGCACATTATCAAAGAAGATTTCTACAGGTTGTGCAAAGACTTCTATGAAGGCGTTATTGATCTTCAGAGCCTAAACTCGGGATTTATAACACTCATCCCAAAAACCCAGTCACCGGTGACTGCTAATGACTTCAGGCCCATCACGTTACTTAATTGTTGTTTGCAGCTGATAACTAAGTTGCTAGCTAACCGCTTGCAGAAACTTGTGCTCAAGATCATTCATCGGAACCAGTATGGATTCCTCAAAGGGAGATCGATCCAGGACTGCTTGGCCTGGGCCTTTGAGTACATTCACCAATGCCAAGCATCGGGAAGAGCTTGTTGTATTCTGAAGCTAGACTTTGCGAAGGCACTCGATACCATCCAGCATGAACCGATGATTGAGATCATATGGGTTTTGATGAGAAATGGTTGGGGTGGATCAAATGTATTTTTTCCCCCGGAAGCTCTTCGGTGCTGCTTAATGGCACCCCAGGAAAACAGTTTGACTGCCTCTGTGGGGTGCGACAGGGAGATCCACTGTCGCCTTTGATCTTTGTTCTTGGAGCGGACCTTTTACAGTCAGCGATTAATGATGCCAGTCGGACAGGTTTGCTATAGTTGCCCCTGCCCACTTCTGACAGTAACTATCCTGTAATTCAGTATGCTGACGACACGATCGCTGTCCTCCCTGCTTGTACCTTGCAAGCGCAAGTGTTGAAATCTATTCTGGTTGATTACGCGAAGTCGGTGGGTCTTAAGATCAACTTTCACAAGTCAACCTTGGTTCCCATCAATCTTGATCCTGTGCTGGCGGTGGAAATTGCAGCCATTTTTGGCTGCTCTATTGGCAACATGCCGCTTACGTACCTGGGCCTGCCCATAGACACCACGCGCCCGAGTGTGACCGACCTGATGCCACTGGTGACCTCGGTTCAAAAGAGGGTCCCGGCAGCAGCTTCACTCCTGGATTACGGCTCCAAGCTAACACTGCTCAATTCGGTGGTCACCTCCCTGGCTATTTACGCCATGTGCTCCATCAAGATAAACCCTAAGATCATCGAGCACCTTGATAAGCTGCGCAGGTCATGTCTTTGGGTGAGGAAATCGGATGATGGGTATAAGAGTAGCTCGCTGGCAGCATGGGGTATGGTATGAAAACCTAAGAGCAAGGGCGGTCTGGGGATCATTTATCTTAAGACCCAAAACCAAGGGCTGCTGTTGAAACAGCTTCACAAGTTCTATAACAAATGTGATGTTCCTTGGGTCAGCTTAATCTGGGACATCTACTATGTGGGCAAAATACCGCGTGCCTCTGATCCGTGTGGATCTTTCTGGTGGAGAGACCTCATGCAGCTATCTGATATATATAGAGGGGTGACAAAATCGGAGGCAGTGGCAGGGACACGATCCTGTTTTGGAAAGATAAATGGAATATTGAGATTTTTGAAGACAAGTACCTGAGAGCCTTTTCCTTTGCCAACGAGCCAGATATCTCAGTGAGGCATCTCTTGTCCTCTGAGCGATTGGGTGATGTGTTCCACCTGCCTCTATCTTTGGAGGCTAGGAGTGAGGTTGCTGGGCTGCAGTCAGAGACCTTGGATACTTCACTGGCTAATGGCAAGGATGTGTGGTCCTGTGTCTGGGGGGGTGATGCGTTTTGATCCTCACAATACTATGCCCACTGTTTTAGCCAGATATAAGTTGATGAGGCATACGGCTGGGTCTGGAAAACCAAATGTACAATGCAGTGGAAGGTATTCTTGTTGTTGCTGTTGGCTGACAGATTGAACACTAGAAATATGCTCCGGAGAAGACATTTCAAAGTCCAAAACGATGACTACTCATGCCTACTCTGCCATCACCCGCCTGAGGAAGATATTATTCACCTCTTCTTCACCTGCCCCTTCAGTCAGAGATGCTGGGATGCTTTGGGGATACAATGGCCAAACGACACTGACTGGTTCAGAATGCTGCATGAGGGCAAGGCCAGATGGGCTCGGCCGATGTTCTTGGAAGTTTTTGCAGTGGCAGCTTGGGGATCTGGAAGGAGAGGAATGATAAACACTTCAAAGGAATCCAACCTTCGTTTGAATCTTGGAGGAGCAGATTCAAGCTGGACTTTGCCATGCTGGTTCATAGATCAAAGCAAGAGTAGGGCCCTTACATTCTATCCATAGTTAGCTCGTTTTGATTTTACCTTCTGTTTGTGTTAGTCGCTTTACCTAACCCCCCCCCCCGCCATTATGTAACTTGTAAAGTGTTGGACACTCTAACCCCCCCTAATTTTGTCTTATTAATATAAAAGACAGTGAGAGAATCTCACTGTCATCAGTTCTCAAAAATAGGGAACCCATTAAAAATGAGATATATATATATATATTATATGATGATATTTATGGTGATGATCCAGATTATGGGTTTATGAATGTTAAGATCACTAATCAAAGTCCTTTTTATGAATTAAGTTGACCTACAAGAAAGAAGAGGAAAGAAAATAGAGATTTTCTAAGAAAAGGTATGGAAGATTTGGTTAGGAAGGAATTGCATGACAATACCTAGATCTATGTTTTATGCCTAGCTAGGGGCGTTAAACAATAGCGCTTGTTGGGAGGCAACCCAATTGTATTTTTGTGTTTTTCATTTTTTTTCAATAAATACACATTATTACTTCTGTAGTAATTCGGTTTTGGTGTTTTTATTAGTGTTTGAGCCATGTAAGGCCTTTGGGATGGTCTATGGTGATAGTTGATTTGATCTTGCTGAAAAATAGAAACTTTTGCGCTCATTGCCAGAATTTTAAAAATTCATAGAAACATGCTTTTGATCTGAATTTTTTACACAAGATTGATATAAAAATTCCCTAGATTGTCCGAAGTTTTTAGAATTTTGGGAGTTACAAAATTATACGAAGTTTTCAGATTGCTACAGACTGTTATGTTTTTGAGAGATTCCGTTTTCTATGTGTTGTTTGCTTATTTTGATGAATCTATGGGTAGTATCGG
>NC_057811.1:157075449-157097912 GCF_018294505.1 Triticum aestivum
GAAGTTGGAATATAGTAGATATAATGCCAATATAAATTTAGAATGAGTTCACAACAATACCTAATGTGGTGATTTATTTTATTATACTAACGAAGCTTATGACTTTTCTGTTGAGTTTTGTGTTGTGAAGTTTTCAAGTTTTGGGTAAAGATTTGATGGACTATGGAATAAGGAGTGGCAAGTGCCTAAGCTTGGGGATTCCAAGGCACCCAAGGTAATATTCAAGGACAACCAACCATCTAAGCTTGGGGATGCCCCGGATGGCATCCCCACTTTCTTCTTCGTTCCATCGGTAAATTTAATTGAGGCTATATTTTTATTCACCACATGATATGTGTGTTTTGCTTGGAGCGTCTTGTATGATATGAGTCTTTTCTTTTTAGTTTGCCACAATCATCCTTGCTGTACACACCTTTTGAAAGGACTCGCATTAATCATGAATTTATTATAATACTCTATGTGCTTCACTTATATCTTTTGAGCTAGGCAGTTTGGTCTAGTGCTTCACTTATATCTTTTTAGAGCACAGCGGTGCTTTTATTTTATAGAAATTGTTGAACTCTCATGCTTCACTTATATTATTTTGAGAGTCTTTAAAAACATGGTTATTTTCTTAGGTTATAAATTTAGTCCTAATATGAAGGGCATCCAAGAGGGATATAATAAGAACTTTCATATAAAGAGCATTGAATACTATGCGAAGTTTGATTCCTTGCATATTGTTTTGAGATATAAAGATGGTGATATTAGAGTCATACTAGTGAGTAATTGTGGATTGGTAGAAATACTTGTGTTAAAATTTGTGATTCCCGTAGCATGCACGTATGGTGAACCGTTATGTGATGAAGTCGGAGCATGATTTATTTTTTGACTGTCCTCCTTATGAGTGGCGGTCGGGGACGAGCGATGGTCTTTTCCTACCAATATATCACCCTAGGAGCATGCGTGTAGTAGTTTGTTTCGATGACTAATAAATTTTTTCAATAAGTATGTGAGTTCTTTATGACTAATCTTGAGTCCATAGATTATACGCACTCTCACCCTTCCACCATTGCTAGCCTCTCTAGTACCACACAACTTTCACCGGTGCCTTAAACCCACCATATACCATTCCTCAAAATAGACACCATACCTACCTATTATGGCATTTCCATAGCCATTCCGAGATATATTGCCATGCAACTTCCACCGTTCCGTTTATTATGACACGCATCATCATTGTCATATTGCTTTGCATGATCATGTAGTTGGCATAGTATTTGTGGCTTGGCCACCGTTCATATTTTTTATACATGTCACTCTTGATCATTGCACATCCCGGTACACCGCCGGAGGCATTCATATAGATTCATATTTTGTTCTC
Organism: Triticum aestivum; assembly: GCF_018294505.1. Classification (NCBI taxonomy): domain Eukaryota; kingdom Viridiplantae; phylum Streptophyta; class Magnoliopsida; order Poales; family Poaceae; genus Triticum; species Triticum aestivum. The sequence goes on from NC_057811.1 coordinate 157,076,813, forward strand.
GCATCGAGTTGTAATTCTTGAGTTGTAAGTAAATAAAAGTGTGATGATCATCATTATTAGAGCATTGTCCCATGTGAGGAAAGGATGATGGAAGCTATGATTCTCTCACTAGTTGGGATGAGTCTCCGGACTTTATAAAAAATAAATGAGGCCAAAGAAGCCCAAATAAAAGAAAAGAGGCCAAAGAAGCCCAAACAAAAAATATTAAAAAATGAGAGAAAAGAGAGAAGGGACAATGTTATAATCCTTTTTCCACACTTGTGCTTCGAATTAGCACCATGTTCTTCATGATAGAGAGTCTCCTATTTTATCACTTTCATATACTAGTGGGAATTTTTCATTATAGAACTTGGCTTGTATATTCCATTGACGGGCTTCCTCAAATTGCCCTAGGTCTACGTGAGCTAGCGAGTTCGATGCACACCCACTTAGTTTCTTTCTGAGCTTTCATACACTTATAGGTCTAGTGCATCCGTTGCATGGCAATCCCTACTCACTCACATTTATATCTATTGATGGACATCTCCATAGCCTATTAATATGCCTAGTTGATGTGAGACTTTCTCCATCTTTTCGTCTTCTCCACAACCACCATATTCTATTCCACCTATAGTGTTGTATCCATGGCTCACGCTCATGTATTGCGTGAAAGTTGAAAAAGTTTGAGAAAACTAAAAGTATGAAACAATTGCTTGGCTTGTCGTCGGGGGTGTACATGATGAAATACTTTGTGTGATGAAGATGGAGCATAGCCAGACTATATGATTTTGTAGGGATAACTTTCTGTGGCCATGTTATTTTGAGAAGACATGATTGCATTATTAGTATGATTGAATTATTATTGTTTCTATCTCAATATTAAATTTTTGTTTTGAATCTTATGGATCTGAATATTCATGCCACAATAAAGAAGATCACATGGATAAATATATTACGTAGCATTCTGTCGGCGTGAACGACACCTATGGGACCACATGTGTCGGAGTAAATGGCCACGGGTAGCCTAACCGACTACCCCTGGCTCTTCAGAAAATTTATCAGGCCTTTGGGCCTTCAAGCACTCCAAGCATTTGGGCCGCCTTCCCCGGCCGGCTACCACTAAAGCCGACTCCCGGAAGGCGACCCAGCCTCACCGACTCCTCCCCAGGACGACTACGGGGTGGCCGACTCCAAGAAGCCGACCAGGAAGGACGCCGACTCCTAGGGGTCGGCCAAGATCACCACCACCCCTCCACAACGGTGACTTGACCGGGTGTGGCCACAGTGCGGCCCATGACCCCCGAAGCCCGAGGCGGGCATGGCTACAGGAGGCCGTACGGGAGGGACGTCTCCCGTGCGGCTCGGCACTGTAGCCACGCTAGCCTCGACGTCGTCCACGACCCACTCCTGTACGGCCCAAGGACTACGGGCCCCTTCAGCCAGAGAGAGGCGTGAAGGCGGCCCGGCTTTTCCTAGTCGGCCAAGAGTATAGCCGACCTCCAGAAGCCGGCTACTCCCTTCCTCGAAGCAGGAGCCCCATTAAGGAGACAAGACGAGGTGAGGCTACAGTGATAGCCCCCGAGGCGGCCCACTGTAGCCACGCTCACCTCGACAAAGCCCTCATCATCAGAGGCGCGGCTACAGTAAGCAGCCGCCGACAAAACCCTAGGCGGTGGGACCGGCCTGTCGACCAAGTAGCCGGCAGCCGGCGGGACCCAGCAGCCGGCGGAGAAGCCGGCGAGCGTAGACACTGACGGCTGGGACCAGATCCCAGTCGGATTACCATTGTACCCCCGGGGGGTAGGCCTATATAAACCCCCCGGAGCACCCATGCAAAGGGTGGGCCACGGAGCATAGTTGGCTTCTAGGTTAACACCCACGCATAACACACACACCATAGATAGAGAGAAGCAAGAGCTAGCCTTGTTCTTCTTCTCCCTTGATCTTAACAGCTCTAGGAGCGATTGTAGCTACCCCTTATCGATCTAGTGATCATGCGGAGACCCCGCAGAGCAGGACTAGGGGTGTTATCTCCTCGGAGAGCCCCGAACCTGGGTAAGATTCGCCGGCGTGCATGTCTTCGCCTCATCCCGTTTCCGGCACCGGCGACGTTTTATTGGCTCCCACAATGATAAGCCATCCCTTGGCATATGTCACACCAACCACCCGACATTTGGCGCCCACCGTGGGGCCAGGTGCACCGTCGTCCGGAGACCTGTTCTGGACGGGAACCCTCTTCCTTCCCCACGAGCGCAGCCAGCCTGCTGCGCCCGATGGCGTTTGCCCCGACGCACTGCAAGGCGTCGACGACGCCTGCGCAGCGAGCCGCCTCGCCGATCTGCTCGGCGAGACTCGCATCTCCGACGAGCCTGCGTCCGACGCAGGCACCGACTACCCCGAGAGCCGCCTCGTCAGCCTCCTTGACCAACTTCACGTCTCCAGCGAGCCCGCTGCGGACATGGAGTCGGTCGGCTCCACCGACCCACTGATCATCGACTCCGACACCGCGTCGCTCGACGCCTACCCCTCTGACGTGGTGGTCTTCGACGACCCCCTCCCTCGAGCGGACAGCGGCAGCAGTGCTGTCACTGAAGTGTTGGTCATCAGCCACGTCTCCAACTCGGGCGAGAACGCCCGCGATGCTCAGCAAGCGGCGATGCACGACCTCTCCGTCCCCATCCCGGCCAACGCTGACGCCGAGACCCTGGAAGCACGCCGCCTTGCCCTCATCGCGGAGGGCAAGAAGATGGCCTCGATGAGACGCCTCACCGAGGCCCACCAGCGCAAAGTCGACCGCGCCACCTTCGGGACGCCGCCGCCTAGCGGCCCGAGCCGAGCCGGCTTCGTCCAGAAGCGCGGCGCAGCCGTTGCCAGCATGCTGGGCGCAGATCGCCCCGTCTACGCCACCCCGCTCGAGAATCTGCGAGCCGCTCAGGCGGCTGCAGAGGAGCTCAATGGGCTGGGAGCCGATGAGCTCCCCTACATGACAAGACGGATCCAGCAGCTGATCGACGCGGCTGCAGAACGGCACGAAGCCGGCGCCCGAGCTGATAGCCATCCCCCGCGCCGGGAGCACGCTGCGACGTCCGGCTCGCCGACTGCGAGCGGTGCGCCAGAAGAAAGACAAGGAGCCGGCTGCCAGCCGCAGCCGGACTCGCATTACCATCGAGCACGACGCGGATGGCCGCCCTCGAGCTGTAGAGCACCAGGGAAACCTGCCTCCTCCCCCGCCTCGAAGAGAAAGACGCCTCACTCCACCGCCTGTCACCCATCCGACTCTTGGCGACCGACTCGGCCGCCGAGAAGGAGTCGGCGAGAATGACGCCCGCCACAGGATCGACCGCCTTGCTCGATCCTTGGCGTTAGAAGAAGAAGACGATGTCGGCCCGCCATGCTTTGGCCCCCGCATCCGCGACGAGCCCTTCCCCAAGGGGTTCTCGCTCCCCAGAGACACACCCAAGTACAATGGCTGAGTGAAGCCGGAAGATTGGCTCATCGACTACTCCACAGCCGTCAGCATCGCCAACGGCAATCGGCGCGTCGCCGTGAAGTATGTCCCCTTGATGCTGCAAGGCACGGCGCGCACGTGGCTCAACAGCCTCAAGCCCTACAGCATCAACAGCTGGCTGGACTTCACCGAAGTTTTCGTCCGCAACTTCACCAGCACCTACAAGCGGCCTCCCAAGCCTCGCCAGCTCTCCCTCTGCGTCCAAGGGCCCAACGAGTCGACCCGCGACTACCTCACGCGATGGGCCGAGCTCCGCAACTCCTGCGAGGGAGTGCACGAGGTCCAGGCCATCGAGTATTTCACCGCCGGGTGCCGAGAGGGCACCCTCCTCAAGCACCGACTCCTCTGCGACGAGCCGGCTACCCTCGATGAGTTGCTGATCACCGCCGACAAGTATGCCACTGCCGACTCCTCCATGAAGACCGAGCTCCGAGTGGACGCCTCGGGGAAAGTAGTTGCTCCGGCTCCCAAGACGCCGGCTGGCGACCCTAACCGGCGCCCCTACCAGAACGACCACAAGCGCAAGGGCCCCATGCCGACTTCCTCCAGTCGGCAGGTGGCCACCATTGAAGACGAGCGGCCCGAAGAGCGGCCCGCTCCCAAGAAGAAGGGTGGCCAGTCGCCTTGGCAGCCGTCTTTCTCCTACGAACAAGCACTCGATGCTCCCTGCAAGTTCCACAGCGGCGTGAAGCCGTCCAACCATACGACACGGAAATGCCACTGGCTCACCCGCATCACCAAGGGCGAAGGGATGGTGCCGCCTCCGCCTCCCGGCCCGCGGCCTCCAGCTCCCCAGCAGCCGGCGGCCCGGCCGGCAGTCGGCGCCATCCAAGACGAGTTCCCCGAAGTGCACGACGCCTACGTCGGCTTCACAAGTCAAGTCGACGACAAGCGCAGCCGACGTCGGCAGCACCTAGAAATAAACGCAGTCGCCTCTACACCGCCGAGTTCATGCACTGGTCGGAAAAGCCCATTAGCTGGAGCCAGGCCGACCACCCAGAGGTGATGCCTTCGCCTGGCTCCTATGCTATGGTCTTGGACGTCACCCTTGCGACGGAGAGGCGAGCTGCCAGATTTTCCCGCGTCCTGATAGACAGCGGAAGCAGTATCAACATACTGTACCGCGATACCATGGACAAGCTGAACATCAAAGCAAAGCAGCTCATGCCGAGCCGCACCGTCTTCCATGGTATCGTACCCGGCCTATCTTGCTCTCCAATCGGCAAGATCAAAATGGATGTTCTCTTCGGAGACAAAGATCACTTTCGCCGGGAAGCAATATGGTTCGAGGTGGTGGATTTGGAGAGCCCCTATCATGCACTACTTGGCCGACCTGCTTTGGCCAAGTTCATGGCTGTGCCCCACTATGCCTACCTGAAGATGAAGATGCCTAGCTCGAAGGGGATCATCACGGTAGCCGGCGACTACAAGAAGTCCATCGAGTGTGCCATGGCCAGCAGCCGGCTAGCCGAGTCCCTCGTGGTGGCAGAAGAGAAGAAGATGTTGGAACGGGTTGTGGCCATGGCCGGCAAGCAGCCGGCCTTGTCCCCCAACCCCAAGGACTGTGATGCGCAGGGCTCCTTCCAGCCTGCCAAAGAGACGAAGAAGATACCTCTAGACCCGGAGCACCCGGAGAGGTTCGCCGTGATTGGGGCGAACTTGGACAGTAAATAGGAAGGCGAGCTCGCCGACTTCCTCCGTGAGAATCGAGACATCTTTGCATGGTCCCCAAAGGACATGCCGGGTGTCCCGAAGGATTTCGCCGAGCACAAATTACATGTCCGAGCTGATGCGAAGCCGGTCAAGCAACCCCTCTGCCGACTATCAGAAGAGAAGCGAAGAATCATGGGAGAAGAGATAGCCCGGCTCCTTGCAGCCGGCTTCATCATGGAAGTGTTCTTTCCAGAATGGCTTGCCAATCCAGTTCTGGTTTTGAAGAAGAATAACGAGTGGCGCATGTGTATAGACTACACAAGTTTGAACAAGGCCTGCCCAAAGGATCCGTTTGCTTTGCCACGGATTGACCAAGTGATAGACTCCACAGCCGGATGCGAGCTGTTAAGTTTTTTGGATGCATACTCAGGGTATCATCAGATCAAGTTGGACCCGGCTGACCGCCTGAAGACTGCCTTCATCACACCCTTTGGAGCTTTCTGCTACCTGACAATGACATTCGGCTTGAGAAACGCCGGTGCCACTTTTCAGCGTTGCATGCAGAAATGTCTCTTGAAACAACTCGGCAGAAATGCCCACGTCTACGTAGACGACATTGTGGTGAAGACAGAGAAGCGCGGTACCTTGCTGGAAGACCTGAAGGAAACATTTGCCAACTTGCGCCGATTCCAGATCAAGCTCGACCCCGAGAAGTGCGTGTTCGGAGTGCCAGCCGGCCAGCTGCTAGGCTTCCTGGTCTCCGAACGCGGCATTGAGTGCAACCCTGTCAAGATCAAAGCCATCGAGAGGATGGAGATTCCCACCAAGCTGCGAGATGTGCAGAAGTTCACTGGCTGCTTAGCCTCCCTGAACTGTTTTATCAGCCGACTAGGAGAGAAGGCTCTCCCCCTGTACCGACTCATGAAGAAGTCCACTCACTTTGAGTGGAATGATCAAGCCGACCAAGCCTTCCATGAGTTGAAGAAAATGTTGACCACTCCGCCTGTCCTGGCTGCGCCGACTGAGAAGGAGCCCATGCTCCTCTACATCGCCGCGACAAGCCGAGTCGTCAGCACTGTTGTTGTGGTCCAGCGCCCGGAGGAATGCCGAGCCCAGCTGGTTCAGAGGCCGGTCTACTATCTCAGCGAAGTACTGTCCAGCTCAAAGCAAAACTACCCGCACTACCAGAAGATGTGATATGGGGTGTAATTCGCTGCCAAGAAATTGAAGCCCTACTTCCAAGAGCACCCCATCACGGTCATGTGCACTGCCCCGCTCGCCGAGATCATAGGCAGCCGGGATGCATCCGGCCGGGTGGCCAAATGGGCCATTGCCTTGGCGCCCTACACGATTTTCTATCAACCCCGCACCGCCATCAAGTCGCAAGCATTGGCCGACTTCCTCGTCGACTGGGCCGAGACCCAGTACTTACCGCCGGCTCCTGACTCCACCCATTGGCGGATGCACTTTGACGGGTGCAAGATGCGCACCGGCTTGGGAGCCGGCATCGTCCTCACCTCTCCCAAAGGAGACAAGCTCAAGTACACGCTGCAGATCCACTTCGCCGCCTCCAACAACGTGGCCGAGTACGAGGCGCTCGTACATGGGCTCCGGCTAGCCAAAGAACTCGGCATACGCCGGATCCTGTGCTACGGCGACTCAGACTTGGTGGTCCAGCAATCATCTGGCGACTGGGACGCCAAGGACGCAAACATGGCAAGCTACCGTTTCCTCGTCCAGCAGATGAGCGGATACTTCGAAGGGTGCGAGTTCCTTCACGTGCCAAGGGCCGACAACGACCAAGCAGATGCCCTAGCACGGATCGGCTCCACCTGACAAGCCATACCGACTGGCGTCTCCCTCCAGCGCCTCCTCAAGCCGTCCATCAAGCCGTCTCCAGAGTCGGATTCCATCTTCGTACCGCCTGCGCCAGAAACAGCCGGATCCGGCTGAAGAAATCCCGCAGGCGGCACGGGGACTTCGACGACTGTCCCGGGGACTGACGTAGTCGCACCCGGCCCAGGGACTTCAGAACCCGGCCCGGGGACTGCAGCAGTCGGCCCGGGGACTGCAACGACACAAGAAGCGGTGGTCGACTCCAATGCAACACCCAACCCACCCACCCGAGTCATGGTGGCCACATTAACAGCAGAAGAAGTCACAGCTCCCTCATGGGCCCAGCCCATCCTCAAGTTCCTAGTCAGTAGAGAGCTGCCGGCTGATGAGATCGCAGCAAAACTAGTTCAACGACGAGCCGCAGCATACACAATAATCAACAGGGAGCTTGTGAAGCGCAGCGTCACTGGAGTCTTCCAGCGTTGCGTCGAGCCAGAAAAAGGAGTGGCAATCCTCAAAGACATCCACCAAGGCGAATGCGGCCATCACGCCGCCTCAAGATCCCTCGTGGCCAAGGCTTTCCGCCATGGGTTCTTCTGGCCGACTGCCTTGGAGGATGCTAAAGAAATAGTCAAGAGCTGCAGAGGATGTCAAGTCTTCAGTTCCAAACAACACCTGCCGGCTTCTGCCCTCAAGACCATTCCCCTCACCTGGCCTTTTGCCGTCTCGGGACTGGACATGGTGGGCCCTTTCAAGACAGCCCGCGGTGGCTTGACACATCTACTCGTTGCTGTGGACAAGTTCACAAAGTGGATTGAAGCCAAGCCAATTAAGAAGCTGAACGGGCCGACTGCCGTGACATTCATCACCGACATCACTACTCGGTACGGCGTGCCGCATAGCATCATCACCGACAACGGCACGAACTTCGCCAAAGGCACACTGGCACGTTTCTGCGCGACACAGGGCATCCGACTGGACTTAGCGTCCGTTGCCCACCCGCAGTCAAACGGCCAGGTCGAGCGAGCAAATGGACTTATCCTCTCCGGCATCAAGCCCCGACTGGTTGTACCACTTGAGCGATCGGCCGGCTGCTGGCTCGAAGAGCTGCCGGCTGTCCTCTGGAGTCTGCGCACTACACCCAACAAGTCAACCGGCTTCACTCCATTCTTCCTTGTGTACGGTGCCGAGGCTGTCATCCCAACAGACATCGAGTTCGACTTGCCTCGGATCACCATGTACACGGAGGAGGAAGCCAAAGAAGCAAGAGAAGACGGCGTCGACCTACTGGAAGAAGGCCGACTGTTAGCCCTCAGCCGGTCCGCCATCTACCAGCAAGGCCTGCGCCGCTACTACAACCGCAAGGTCAAGCCAAGATCCTTCCAAGAGGGCGACCTTGTGCTCCGGCTGATCCAGCGAACAGCCGGCCAGCACAAGCTCTCAGCCCCTTGGGAAGGCCCCTTCGTCGTCAGCAAGGCACTCGGCAACGACTCCTACTACTTGATCGACGCGCAAAAGCCAAGAGCACGCAAGAGAGACGACTCCGGCAAGGAGTCGGAGCGACCATGGAACGCAAACCTCCTAAGACGATTTTACAGCTGAAAAGCAGTATGTATCACGCTACCCCTTTTGTATTAAGTTACAAACCAACAGGCCCCCCGAACAGTACTCGGGGACTGCCTTTTATTTATCTATGAATGACGAGGGTCATATCCGTGAATGTATTATTACATTTTGAATTCTTGTCCGGCACCGGGTCCGACTAGTCGGCCCGGGGACTGGCCGCCCTGAGCTATATTCTAAGTTCTTCCCGAAGTCAGCAAAGTAGTGCGCCGGCTCCCAAGTCCTCTCTTGTTGACAGTCGCAGCTCAAATAACTGACTGTCCGACTAGCAAGAGAGAAGACAGAAAGGACGCCCACACGAAAAAACGGCTAAGGAACAACTAACATATATGGCAAAAAGACGGCCTCCATATATGCCTGCCGGCTGTCACAGCAGCCGGCTGGCCGGCTTCCTAAAAAACTTAGCTTAAGTCCGGCAGAGCTAAAAGTACTTCCCCCTCCCCAATCGGCCAGGCACTCCCCGGCTACAGATTGCAGAGCAACTGTTTGACTAGGGAGGCGGCAACCAAGGGAGGGCGGCAAAGGAAAAAAGCAGAAGGACAAAAAGCGAAAGTACAAGGAAAGACCGATTGCCTAACTTATATACATAAAGCCGCCCACAGGCCGGCAACAGACTTAAGTTTGAATACACCCAGTGGGTGGAATTGTGCAGACTTAACCGAACATTGTTCAAAAGTAACAAGACAGGAAAACAAAAGAAAGAAGACTAAGGCGTGACTTGGAGGCCGAGCTGGTCAGTGAAGGCAGCTCGCCGGCTGAAGGAGTGGCCGCCTAGCTGGTCCCGGCTTGACCACCTCCCGCGGCAGGAGACGCACTCGCACGCGACGTAGTGCTGGAGGCGCGGTCAGGCTGGCCGGCTACTCCACCAGCCGGCTCGGCGTCTTCACCCTCCTCCTCCTCTTCGCCCTCGTCGCTGGAGTCGATCTCCTCCGCCGAGTCCTCGCCGTACGCCGGGTCCAGCCCGAACCAATCTTCCGGCTGGGCGACTCCATTGTCGTCCACCTCAGGGGCAAAGACGTTGGTGTCGGTGTAGTCGGCGATCGCTGAAGCCCGCCGAATGATGGCCGGCCGCGCCGGCTCCAGCTCCGTGTTGGCTTGCTGCCGCCAGGTCGCCAGCTGGTCCAGGTTCAGGCCGGGATACCAGGCCTTGACGAATTCCAGCGCCCGCCTGGCGCCGGAGCGAGCCGCTGACGCCTTCCAAGCCTCGAAGCGGCCGACTGCCACCTCCAGCCAGTCGGCGGTCCGACTGGGGGTGCGAGGGACCACTTGGCCGGGCCAGAGGGCGGCCAAGACCTGCGATCCCGCACGCTGAAGCCGGCGGAGCAGCCTATGAGCCGGCTGGATGCGAGCCTGGATCGCCAGGAGCTGTTCCTCCAGCGAGCGGCCGGTGGTTGGCGAGATCTCGAAGCCGGATTGCCTCTTCGCCTGGCGACGGGCTTCGATCGCCTGGTTGGCGGCAGTGGAATAGCCGGGGAAGTACTCTGCGCGAAGAAGAAAAGGAAAGAAAAACACCAAAATCAGAAAAACAAGTCAAAATGGCAGATGGCAAGAAAGGACGAAGGGGTAGACGACTTACCGTCAACCAGATCCTCGATCTGGCCATAGCCGGAGACCAGAGTCTGCCTGGCCTCTGCCCAGCCGGCCGCCTCCATCTCGAACTCGGCCTGGAGGGTGGCTTCGCAATCCTGCGCAGCCTTGAGCGCCGCCTGGTGGCCTTCCTCCTGGTCGGCCAACTTCTTGACCAGGCGGTCGCGCTCCTGCACCAAGGCGGCGAGCTCCGCGTCCTTGGCACGAAGAGTAGTCTGGGACTCCCCCAGCTGTGCCCTCAGACTGGCGTTGGCCGCTGCAGAGATAGAAGAAGAAAAACAATGAGAAATCATCAAGGAAGATCCGAGCCGACTGCTCAGCAGTCGGCCCGAATCTCGGGGACTACACCCAGTGGGTGCGCTGACGCGCCCCCACATGAGATAAAGATCAAGTCACATACCTCGGCTTTCAGTGAGATCGGCGGTCTTCTGAGTCAGCTCCCGAGCCTGGGAGTTGAAGGCGGCCGCTCGGAGGTTGTGGTAGTCCTGCAAGACAGACAGAAGACCGACGTGAGAACAAAAGCAGCAAAAACAAAATCTCCAAGAAGTTCCAAGCCGCCTGCTCAGCAGCCGACTCGGAACTCGGGGACTACACCCAGTGGGTGCGCTAACGCGCCCCCACGAGAGAAATAAAGATCAAGAAAGAACAAGATGAGTATACTAACCCGGATGGCTGCCCGCGTGGCGAGGAATTCGTCGGTGAACTGCCTCAGCGCCGTTGGCTTTGCAGCCGGGTCCGGACGTCTTGTGCAGCGACGTTCACCACGGCTATCCCTCCGCCCGGTGTCCACCCCGAGGTAGCGCTGGCCGCCTCCGCGTCTCGGGCCGACGAGCTGGAGCCCACGGCCGGCTGTGGCTCCGACGCAGCCTTCTGCGGTTCAGACGCGACCTTCTCTGCACGCCGGCTTGGCGGAACCCGGACCGCCACCTCAGCCCCCGCGGCCGGCTCGCCCTCCGCCGACTGTGCAGGCGCAGGCTCAGGCTGGCGGCCTTGGGTCGCCCTAGTCGGTGGAGTCGGCCCCGGTGCCTCCCCCAAGATGACGACGTCGTCGCCGCTTCCTCCCAGCCCCGGCTGGGAACCGCTGGCTCCCCCTGGCAAGGGATCCACGTCCCCGGGCGCCATGGTGCGCAGGGGGGTGACCATCAAAGCCTCCCCTGCCGCCGCTTCGGCCTCGGCCTCTGCCCGGGCCTTGGCTGCGGCCGCGGCGAGCGCCTTCGCCGCCTCCTCCTCCCGAGCTGCCTGGGCGGCGGCTGCCCTCCGTGCCTCCGCCTCCCGCGCTTCCTGCTCCTCCCGCACCTCCCGCACGTTCCTTTCCGTCGCCTCCAGGAGGGCGGTGCGGGGATCTACGTGGCGGGTGGTGCTCCCAGAGCCCCCTGGCGACTCGACGACGGAGCCGGCAGCCGCCCGCTCAAGTGACAGCGGAGCTCTGACCATTGAAAAAGAAGACGAAGATTCAAGAACCACCAAAGGAAAGAAAGAAGGACAGTACATAGAAAGAGAGAACTTACGCCGACACAGTCTGCGGCTGCTTCACCACTTTGCGAAAGCGAGCCGCCTTCGCGGCCGCCTCTTCCCGCCTGGTGGCCGCCGCCCCACCCCTGGGCTTCTTCGTCCGGCTACCGAACATGCCCTGGGTGGCGCGACGTTTCTGGCCTCTACCCCGAGCAGGCTGCGCGCCGGAGGAGCCCGCGCCGCGTCCGGATGCCGGCTGGCGATGCGGGACGGCTTCGGCTTCGTCCTTGTCCGGCCAGTCGTCGAAGGTAGCGGTGAACCCGGAGCCGCCTGCTTCGCCGCCGGCTTGGCCGCCGGCCGGCTCGACGGCGTCCTCCATATGGACCGCCCCCAGGTCGTGGTCCTCCTGGTCATGTTCGGTCCGGTCGGGGACGAAGCGGTGCTCCACGTCTGCCCCGCCGGCCGGCCGAAGCAGACGACTCTGTCAAAAGAGCAAGCCGACTGAGTTAGAGTCGGCCCAGAGGAACTCGGCGACAAAGCTGAGAGAGAGAGAGAAAGAAAAAGAGACGAGGGGAGCGTACCGTAGGCGGAGGATTGGCGCGGCTGTATGGCTCCTTGCCGAATTGCCAGTCTTCGGAAAGTTGGCAGTTGGCGAGGTAATTCACCATGTCGGCGGCGTCGGGCTGCGGCATCTCCTTGGTGCACATTCGGCATGGATCGAGTGGGCCGCTCATCTGACAGATCAGATGAGGCCGGCTCTGGAGCGGAAGGACCCGGCGCGTGACAAACGCGGCCAGGAGGTCGGGCCCCGTCAGGCCCTAAGACTGGACCATCACCCGCAGGCGGGCGATGGCGGCGTTTCCTCCCTGCGACAGCGTCACTGCCCGGAAGGACCACTGAGGCAGCCTGCCCGCCGGTGGGCCGGCCACGTAGGGCGGCAAGTTGAGGTAGTCGCCCCGGGGAGCGATGCTCCACACGTAGAAATATGACTTCGGCCACTTCTTCACCGATTGGATTAGTGTGATGATGGGGAAGGGGTTGTCGGCGCCTGATCTCCGCGACGCGATGAAGGCGCCGGTCTGAGCCGGCACGCCCCGCACGCGCGTGCCCAGCTTCGACTGGAAGAACTCCCCCCAGAGCTCGAGGGTGGGGAGGACGCCAAGATAGCCCTCGCACAGGGTGACGAAGGCCGACAGCAGCTCCACCGCGCTGGGGGTGAGGTGGTGCGGCTGGAGCTGATAGAATTCCAGCCAGGAGCGGAAGAAGGCGCTCACTGGCAGGCCGAAGCCGCGCAGGAAGTGCGAGCGGAAGACCACCCGCTCGCCCTCCCGCGGCGCCGGCCTGACTTCCTTCTCCGGCGTGAGGCGGACCTCCACTTTGTCCGCGCTGGGCAGACGCCGGGTGTCGCGGAGGAAGTCGATGTGGTCGTTATGGACGATGGAGCCATCCCAATCCCCGCCAAGCTGCTCTACGTGGGGAGGCATAGCGGAAGCTAGCACGGCGGCGGAGGAGCGTGTGTAGGAAGAGCGCGGCGGCGAGGCGCTGTCGCGAGAACGAGCAAGGCAAGAAGACGGTGGAAGTAGGAGGAGCGTGCGAGGGCCTGCCGCCCTCCACCTCCCCCTACTTATAGCCTCATGCGACCGAAGAGGCCGGACGTGGGGGGGGGGAGACGTGGGATTAACTGCGCCCACTCCCCCCACGCCTCGCGTTTATTACGCATAAGTGCGAGCCGAAAGTGCCGCACGGAATGTGCGGGCGGTTTCGGGATACAAAGGATCCGTGCCTGGGCCGGTGCGCGGACGTGGCGGGCCCCCTCCCTGCGGCTACGTCCCGTCACGCGCGTGGGCTGGCAGGTTTTCTGGCCACGTGGCACGCCAACGGCCCGAGGCCGGGCCGCCGCCCGGTGCACGTACCTGCGGGTTCCCGCCCCCCGACTCCAGAAGAATTCGACTAAGGCGGCGCGCCTGACCAAGGCCGGCTCCCAGCCGCCGGCTTGTCAGGATAGGAAGCTGATCGAGCTTCTTGAACCCCACTCCACCTCGAAGCCCAATCAGCTTCGGGGACTACTGTCGGAGTAAATGGCCACGGGTAGCCTAACCGACTACCCCTAGCTCTTCAGAAAATTTATCAGGCCTTTGGGCCTTCAAGCACTCCAAGCATTTGGGCCGCCTTCCCCGGCCGGCTACCACTAAAGCCGACTCCCGGAAGGCGACCCAGCCTCACTGACTCCTCCCGAGGACGACTACGGGGTGGCCGACTCCAAGAAGCCGACCAGGAAGGACGCCGACTCCTAGGGGCCGGCCAAGATCACAACCACCCCTCCATAACGGCGACGTGACCGGGTGTGGCCACAGTGCGGCCCATGACCCCCGAAGCCCGAGGCGGGCATGGCTACAGGAGGCCGTACGGGAGGGACGTCTCCTGTGCGGCTCGGCACTGTAGCCACGCTAGCCTCGACGTCGTCCACGACCCACTCCTGTACGGCCCAAGGACTGCGAGCCCCTTCAGCCAGAGAGAGGCGTGAAGGCGGCCCGGCTTCTCCTAGTCGGCCAAGAGTATAGCCGACCTCCAGAAGCCGGCTACTCCCTTCCTCGAAGCAGGAGCCCCATTAAGGAGACAAGATGAGGTGAGGCTACAATGATAGCCCCCGAGGCGGCCCACTGTAGCCACGCTCACCTCGACAAAGCCCTCATCATCTGAGGTGCGGCTACAGTAAGCAGCCGCCGACAAAACCCTAGGCGGTGGGACCGGCCTGTCGACCAAGTAGCCGGCAGCCGGCGGGACCCAGCAGCCGGCGGAGAAGCCGGCGAGCGTAGACACTGACGGCTGGGACCAGATCCCAGTCGGATTACCATTGTACCCCCGGGGGGTTGGCCTATATAAACCCCCCGGAGCACCCATGCAAAGGGTGGGCCACGGAGCATAGTTGGCTTCTAGGTTAACACCCACGCATAACACACACACCATAGATAGAGAGAAGCAAGAGCTAGCCTTGTTCTTCTTCTCCCTTGATCTTAACAGCTCTAGGAGCGATTGTAGCTACCCCTTATCGATCTAGTGATCATGCGGAGACCCCGCAGAGCAGGACTAGGGGTGTTATCTCCTTGGAGAGCCCCGAACCTGGGTAAGATTCGCCGGCGTGCATGTCTTCGCCTCATCCCGTTTCTAGGCACCGGCGACGTTTTATTGGCTCCCACAATGATAAGCCATCCCTTGGCATATGTCGCACCAACCACCCGACAACATGGATCCCTTCTACGGTTCGGCAGGGAAGAGGGGCGGTGCAAAGAACGGATCTAATGATGAACACGACGGATTTTTTACCCAGGTTTGGGCCACTGAGCAGCGTAAGACCCTAGTCCTGCTTGATTGTGTATTCTGTGTTCTTGAGCTTTGGCTAGCTGCTCGCATGCATGCTGGACCGAGAGGTTCAAAAGTTCGAATCCTCCTCCAGTACACCGGGGCCTCCTTTTATATGTCCAAGGGGCTGCCACGGTGGCACACATGAGGTGTAAATTTGCTACAGTGTCGATGTTTATCATCGGCGTCTTAGGACAAACACCATAAATGCGCTGCTTACGTGCCCTCTAGCTTTATTGGGGACGGGAGGAGAGCCCGTCCTGTCCGTTGCCGCCTCGCCCTGCCTTGACACGCGTCCACGCTGACGAGGCATGCAGTGCCAAGTTGGCTGGCGAGCTGCTGCGCTGGAGAGGTGGCAGGGTCTTTACGAAGACCTGCATGCCACCACGCAGGTGCTTGCCTGGCTGGCGGGCCGGCCACTGCGCTGGAGCGGTGACGGGGTGGCAGAGTCTTGCCGCTGTCTTGCCGATGTCCCTGGCAAGGATCCTGCCGGGGCTTCGCAGACGTCCCGGCCAAGGATCTTGCCGGAGACTCATCTTCAGGCCTTCACAAAGATCTGCACGCCACTGCACGCGCGCCCCTGGATCTTGGCTTTAATGTTGTCGATGCTGTCAGAGCTCTCAACCTCAAGGGTGGCGCTCTTGTTAGTGCTCTGTAAGTCGTCCCGGCAAGGATCTTGCCGGGGTGTCGCAAGCCGTCATGGCAAGGATCTTGCCGGGGTCTCGCAAGCCGTCACGTCAAGGAACTTGCCAGGGGTCCAGCTCGTCCTCTGTCTTCTAGTCTCTGGTTCGGCTTCTTCTTCTTTGTCTTGTATCTTGTTTTTTATTACCCCCTTCAGGCCTCGCCAGGGGTCTAGCACAAGTATGGGGTGCTAAAGAGCCCAAACTTTAGTACACCGACAGGAGCCCCCGGGCCTGGGCCATACACGGGTGCCAGGCGTCGTTGGGCCAGGCCCAAATAGTGCGCGGGCACGCATGGCAGGGGGATAACTGCTATAATCTTCTCGTCTGTTGTGCTCGCAGCGGCCCATGAATAGCATTTTTTCACGGGGTGGTAATCACCGTTTCACGCTTCCCACTATTTGCACGCCTTTTCCGCCACGTACGCCGCATGCATGGCGCGGGGTAGGTGGCGGACGCGCGGGATACGGGAAGGCGTGCCATGGCTGATACCCACTACTAGGAAAAGGGCTATAGACAATATGCACACTAATGACGCACCAGACATGCGGTGCGCCACTACTATATAGCAGTGGCGCACTGTGTGCTGGTGTGCCATTAGTGTGATAGACACTAATGGCGCACCACAACTATGGTGCGCCACTACTAACATTTTTTTTTCTTTTTTCCAAAAATACTAATGGCGCACCGTGTGTTGGTGCGCCATTAGTGTCTATCACACTAATGGTGCAGCACAACCATGGTGCGCCACTACTAACAAATTTTTTTCTTTTTTCCAAAAATACTAATGGCGCACCGGGGCGCAGTGCGCCATTACTAGTTTTAACTAGTAATGGCGCACCAGTCACCCCGTGCGCCACTACTATCATTTTTGTGCAAAACTACTAATGGCGCACCGCCAGCTGGTGCGCCCTTAGTAACCAGGGTTACTAACGGCGCATTTGTTGGTGGTGCGCCATTAGTAACCTGGGACCAGCTAGATATTTTGGACAGCCACCTACACACTCACTTTCCCCACTTCATTCTCTCCACCTCCTCCTCCAAGCTTGTCTCGGGTGCCTCCTCCTCCTCACCTCATTTGCACCATAGATTCATCCAAATTAAGTGGTTAAATTACCATTTTTTGATAGGTAAGTAAGGGGAAAGCTTTCTTTATGTTGTAGATCTACTTTTTTCTCCCTCCAACAACGTGCACATGCACTTTTTATGGCCTATCTAGATCTATGTATGTTTGTGGTGTTGCATATGTTTGTGGTGTTGCATATATGTTTGTGTTTGCAGGTACCGGTATTTGAAATGCGATAGTTGCCAATATTTTGCCGGAATGTTGATTCATTTCCGTTTCGGCGAGAATTTTGGCACTATGCATTCTTTTTGGTCCTATTTTTAGGCAAAGTCATGCAAAAAAATTTCTTGGTTCTAAAATATCGTTTTGCTCTACCCCGCAGGCGACCATGGTCCGCACGATGACCGAAGGCATTGTGAATAGGTTTTTGAGCTCCGCGAAGGCCGAGATGCTTCAAAATAATGAGACGGAGATAAGATGTCTGTGTCGAAGATGTAAGCTGAGGAGCCTTATGGACCCGGATTCCGTACAGGTGCGGGACCACCTGCTCTTGTGTGGTTTCATGGATGGCTATCGGTGGCAAGGTGATGAAGATGATTATGAAGTCGTCCATGGGGGCCGGCCGTCAAGAAATGAGGAAGGGCAGCAAGACAACCGCGGCGAGGGCGGGCGAGAAGACGAAGAATCTCCAGGACATGATCACGAAGTAGATGCAGTACACAGTCATCATGTAGAAGATGCCGGACATGATGATGAGGAAGATGCCAAAGAAGACGAAGGGCATGATCATGAAGATGAAGATGCCGGAGCATACGACGATGGACCATCGATGGGCTGGGTGCAGGACCCTCATATTCAAGAGCTGCTTCTCAAGCAGACGGATAACGCAAGAGCTGCCGCCCGAGAGAAAGCCAAGCTGGATCAACTGGAGATAGACGCGGTTACTCCATTGTATGAAGGATGCAGGCCCGAGGATACCCACCTGAAAGTAACGCTCATGGCTCTAGAGATGAAGGTAAAACACAAAATGACCGACGCATGCTTCGACGAGAACATGTCATTCTGGCACGAACGTCTTCCCAAGGGGAACAAGTGCCCGACCAGTTTCGAGGAGGCGAAGAAAATTGTGTGTCCTCTGGATTTACCGCAAATACCATGTGTGCCTAAACAATTGCATCATTATCGGGACGAGCACGCGGATTCTACCATATGTCCGGTGTGCGGCGTCACTCGATACAAGAAGAGGAAGAAAGCTCCTCGAAAAGTGGTGTGGTACTTTCCGACCACTCCTCGTCTGCAGCAGTATTTCGCGGACCCTAAGGTAGCAAAGCTCTTGCGTTGGCACGCGGATAGGGAGGAGAAGAAGCGAGAAGATGGCGCAAATGATCCGGAGATAAATAAAAAAGACAAGATGCTGAGTCACCCTAAGGATGGGAGCCAGTGGCAAGCATTGAACTTCGAACACCCAGAATTTGGGAATGATCCAAGGAACATCGTGCTGGGCGCGAGCACCGATGGAGTCAATCGGTTTGGCAGCCAGAGAAGCACACATAGCACCTGGCCTGTGTTTGTGTGGATGTACAACCTTCCCCCTGGTTGTGCATGAAGAGGAAGTACATTCACATGAGTATGCTAATTGAAGGGCCGAAACAACCAGGGAACGACATCAATCTGTATCTGGGGCTGCTGAAAGAGGAGCTAGAAACACTGTGGAAAACGCCAGCCAATACGTGGGACGCCGCAGAGAAAGAATATTTCCCTATGAGAGCCGCACTGCTCACGACGGTGCACGACTATCTCGGTTACGGATATCTCACGGGGCAGGTGGTCCACGGATTTTCTGGATGCGTCAGATGCATGGATGACACAATGTATCGCTAGCTAGATAGAGATCCCGGGTCTTCGAAAACCGTGTTCATGGGACATTGAAGGTGGCTTCGCGACGATGACCCATGGAGAAAACGCAAGGATCTGTTCGATGGTGAAACCGAACCCCGAAGACGCCCGCGTACGAGAAGCGGCGTGGAAATAGACGAGCTGTTGAAAAATTGGAAAGATTGCCCACTGCCGGGAAAGAAGCAAAAGGCGCCAGAGCCGGGAAAGAAGCGAAAGGCGCAAGAGCCGCTGCTGAAGGTCTGTTTTCTGGGACTTGCCGTACTGGAAGATCCACCGTGTGCCTCACAGCCTTGATGTCATGCATATCACGAAGAACGTGTGCGAGAGTCTGCTTGGTACCCTGCTCAACATGCTGGAGAGGACCAAAGATGGGCCGAAAGCAAGGGCAGACTTGAAATCAATGGGCATCAGGGAGGAGCTTCACGCTAATGATGATGATGATGAGGCGAAGCAGGACACGGAAAGTCGTCGCAAAGGCAAAAAGGCCAAGAAGACCGGAAATGACTTCCCTCCCGCGTGCTTCACTCTAAGTCAGGAGGAGATCGATCAGTTTTTCACCTGCCCCGTAGGAGTAAAACTTCCTTACGGTTACGCGGGGAAGATAAGCAAATACCTAGACTCAGCGAAGCAGAAGTTCAGCGGGATGAAGTCTCACGACTGTCACGTGCTGATGACGCAGATACTTCTAGTTGCAATCCGTGGGATCATGGACGCGCACGTCCGTGAAACGCTATTTCGCCTATGCAACTTTTTGGACATCATCTCTCAGAAGTCGGTTGGCCTGAGGTAACTCAGAAGGCTACAGGAAGAGATCGTGGTGATACTATGCGAGCTTGAGATGTACTTCCCGCCCCCATTCTTCGACGTTATGGTGCATCTGCTGGTCCATATCGTGGAGGATATCATCCAACTCGGGCCGACGTTCCTGCACAGGATGATGCCGTTCGAAAGGATGAATGGTGTCATCAAAGGATACGTTCGCAACATGTCACGTCCAGAGGGAAGCATAGCCAGGGGCTTTCTGACCGAAGAGTGCATCTCCTACTACACGAATTATCTAGGCATCGAGAACCCCGTTGGTCTGCCCGTCAACAGGCACCTCGGCAGGCTCGCTGGATGGGGTCACCGTGAGGGTTGCCGCGAAATGCATGTCGACTTCGAGGGTCGACTTGCCGACTTTGAAAGAGCAAACCTAGTCGCGCTACAACACATAGACGTGGTCGATCCTTGGGTGGTAGAGCACAAAACCTTTATTGAGAAGACGTACAATGACCGAGGCCAACAAAGGACGGACGAAGATATAATCAAAGAGCACAACTCATGTTTCACGCGTTGGTTCAAGCAGAAGCTTCTGTCGTACCCTTTACATGAGGATTCTTCCGCGGAAAAACAACTCATATTCGCCTTGTCACAGGGCGCCGAGCACAACCTGATGATGTATGAGGCGTACGATATCAACGGCTACACATTCTACACCGAGGGAAAGGACATGAAGAGCGATGGTTATCAGAACTCCGGGGTAACGATGGAATCCTACACCGGTAACGACAAGGACAGATACTACGGAAGGATCGAGGAGATCTGGGAGCTGAGCTACGCTGGAGAGAAGGTCCCGATGTTCCGTGTCAGATGGGCCAAGATCGTCCTAAAAGAAGACCGGTATTTCACCACCATCGTTATACCCGAAGCCAAATCCAAGACCGCGGGCGCAAACGTCACCGCGAAAAATGAGCCATAGGTACTGGCTTCCCAAGTGGACCAATGCTTCTTCATTACTGACCCGTCAAAGCCCAGTCGTGTTGTCGTGAGGAGAGGCAAAAGGAAGATCATCGGAATGGATGGAGTCGCCAATGAGCAAGACTTCGACAAGTACGGCGACCCGAAGATGGAACATGACGACGACGATGAAGTACCAACATACACCACAAGAAGAAGCAGGACCACCCTACCTAAAGGACGTCCGTTCAAGAGAAGAACTCCATTTACGAAAAATAAGGGCAAGAAGATTGTGAACAGATAGCTAGCTAAGATCGATTGTATTTAAATTGTAGCCTTCATTTCTCGATTGTATTTCGACATATTGAAATGATATTTCTTCTGTTCTTGTGTCCTCATGAATATTTATTTATGTTTATTATGGTATTGAATTTCTAACTCACAAAAAGTATTGAATTTGTTAATATTTTTTGAACTCGTGAATTTTTTTTGCATTTCATGGGCACTTTTTGAATTCATGAATATTTTTTCAAATTTGATGATATTTTGTCATATTCAATATGAAATAATATTGAATATTCATGAGGACACTCGATCTCGATCCCCCTCCATCTCGATCGCTATCCCCCCTCGCCAGATCCCCCTCACCGCCGAGCACCCCCACCCTCCCCCGCTCCACCGCCGCCGCCGACCGCCCGCACCCTTCCCCGCTCCACCGCCGCCGAGCACCCACCGCACCCTCCC